>NC_090373.1:25221070-25223570 GCF_036365525.1 Heterodontus francisci
CCACTTCCAGAGCATGGTCGCCAATATTGATGGATGGAGCATTTCTGACATCCTGCCCCATGATGTTCGTTTTCTTGAGGCTGATGGTTAGGCCAAATTCATTGCAGGCAGACGCAAACCTGTCGATGAGACTCTGCAGGCATTCTTCAGTGTGAGATGTTAAAGCAGCATCGTCAGCAAAGAGGAGTTCTCTGATGAGGACTTTCTGTACTTTGGACTTCGCTCTTAGACGGGCAAGGTTGAACAACCTGCCCCCTGATCTTGTGTGGAGGAAAATTCCTTCTTCAGAGGATTTGAACGCATGTGAAAGCAGCAGGGAGAAGAAAATCCCAAAAAGTGTGGGTGCGAGAACACAGCCCTGTTTCACACCACTCAGGATAGGAAAGGGCTCTGATGAGGAGCCACCATGTTGAATTGTGCCTTTCATATTGTCATGGAATGAGGTGATGATACTTAGTAGCTTTGGTGGACATCCGATCTTTTCTAGTAGTCTGAAGAGACCACGTCTGCTGACGAGGTCAAAGGCTTTGGTGAGATCAATGAAAGCAATGTAGAGGGGCATCTGTTGTTCACGGCATTTCTCCTGTATCTGACGAAGGGAGAACAGCATGTCAACAGTCGATCTCTCTGCACGAAAGCCACACTGTGCCTCAGGGTAGACGCGCTCGGCCAGCTTCTGGAGCCTGTTCAGAGCGACTCGAGCAAAGACTTTCCCCACTATGCTGAGCAGGGAGATTCCACGGTAGTTGTTGCAGTCACCGCGGTCACCTTTTGTTTTTATAGAGGGTGATGATGTTGGCATCGCGCATGTCCTGGGGTACTGCTCCCTTGTCCCAGCACAGGCATAGCAGTTCATGTAGTGCTGAGAGTATAGCAGGCTTGGCACTCTTGATTATTTCAGGGGTAATGCTGTCCTTCCCAGGGGCTTTTCCGCTGGCTAGGGAATCAATGGCATCACTGAGTTCCGATTTGGTTGGCTGTATGTCCAGCTCATCCATGACTGGTAGAGGCTGGGCTGCATTGAGGGCAGTCTCAGTGACAGCATTCTCCCTGGAGTACAGTTCTAGGTAGTGCTCAACCCAGCGGTCCATCTGTTTGCGTTGGTCAGTGATTATGTCCCCCGATTTAGATTTGAGGGGGGTGATCTTCTTGATGGTTGGCCCAAGAGCTCTCTTCATGCCATCATACATTCCTCTGATGTTTCCGGTGTCTGAGGCCAGCTGAATATGACTGCATAGGTGTTGCCAGTAGTCGTTTGCACAACGCCTAGCTGTTCTTTGTGCAGTACTTCTGGCTGCTTTAAGTGCTGCGGATGTTAAATCGCTGGGGGCTTTCTTGTAGTTCAAAAGTGCAATGCGCTTAGCGGCTATGACAGGTTCCAGCTCTTCATTATGAGATTGAAACCAGTCTGCATTTCTCTTCGCACTTTTGCCGTAGGTGGTCAAAGCTGACTCATAGATGGCGTCTCTGATGTGGGCCCACTTGGTCTCAGCATCCCCTGTGGGAGTGTTTTGAAGGGCTGTTACAAGTGAATTTAGAAATTTTTGTAACAGCTGTGGGTGAGAAATTCTGCTCGTGTTGATGCGCGGGTGGCCCTTCTGCTTGGAATGATGCAACTGAAAGATGCAAGTGAAAATATAACCTGGGAATAATGTAGGTTTTAAGAATCTCAATCTTTTGAATAGGCTTCAGGGATGCTTCGTCTAGTTTCTTAGTCCAATTACTAAGTTTTTCCTGCCAGCTGTCTTCGGCCACCCCAGCCCAGGGATCTATTCGGGCTCCCAGGTACTTCTCTGTTTCTCCAGGGGGGATGTACGAGATTTCCACCTCGTTAAGCTGCCACTTTTTCTTATAGTTATACAAGAAGGTCTTGTTTTTGTATGAAAAGTGGAATCCCTTTGTTTTTGCGGTATTAATCGCCAGCCCGGTGTTAATACAAAAGGATTGGACCATTCTCAGGTTTTCCTTCATCCCTGCGTGGGTGTCACTAAGGAGTGCGATGTCATCTGCGAAGGCTAACGCTGAGCATGTGATCTTACTTTCGCCCAAAGGCATGAAGACTCCAACACCAGAGTCTTCAAGGGTGCACATTAATGGATCTAGGGCAATGTTAAATAATATGGGAGAGAGTGGGTCGCCCTGTTTAACACCTCTCCTAATACTAATGGGATTGGTCTTTGTTTTGGCCCCTTCGACCATGGTGGTATTATCCGTATACAAATCTTCAATTAAGGTTATAAAGTTCTTGGGCAGACCCATTCTTGCCAATGCTTTTGACAGATGCTTATGTCCAATTGAGTCAAATGCTTTTGCCAGATCGACAAAGACTACGGATAGATTTTTACGATTTTTCTTGGCCCCTTTAATGATCTCCAATATTGTGATATTCTCGTTGCACCCAGGGGTTCCTGCAAGGAAGCCCTTCTGTCTTGGGTTGATCTTAACCACTTCACTCAGCCTTTTTGCAATGATCTTAGTGAATATCCTGAGTAACATCGGG
>NC_090373.1:25233570-25241070 GCF_036365525.1 Heterodontus francisci
GGCCGGAACGGGACGCCCCGCTCCGGAGCTTCACAATCGGACCACTGCGGTAGCGACCAGTGGGACGTCTCGGCCTCACAGGAACAGCACAGAGATCAGCACACAGGAGACGGCGCACAACGAGTAATCTACCTAGCACGCCGCCGACCAAGTGGCCAAACTCTCGAGAGGAATGTCCGTCTGACACAAGGGACAGAAACGGGAGGTAACCGCTGAGCCTGAAACACCAGCAAATAAATGCTAGCCCGCCTGGGCCCTCCAACGTCGGACAGTCCTCGCCGTATCGATCGAGTGACCTGGGCACGCACTTTTTTTTTTCCTTTCACACAGTGTGGGGTTGGCGGCGGCGGGGGGGGGGGGGGAGAAAGCATGCAACTTGGTTGACGTCGCCTGGTCAACTCGCATCGGTTTTCCGTCCCCATCACTGTAAGGAGCAACCGCGACCAGCGTAGCCAAACAGGTCGACCAAAGCTTTCGGCGCTCGCACGGAGAGGTGATGCCAGCCGGCGTGCGTCGCCTAACTTGGACAAAATTCTGGGCACGCACTTTTCGTTTGAGAATAGGACATACATGTAGTGCAACCCAAGGAAACCAGGCGACGCCGCCACAATCTGCGCCTGACAGACAAAGATAACCGTTCACAAGGAGCCTTGTTATTTCGCACCAAGTCTTTTGCGGGCATAGTTTCTTTCTTTGACATGTATATCTGTATGAAGGTCGGCTTTGCTCTGCCATCGCAGCCTCCCTTCTTTGCTTTTCTCACTGTACCAACAGACATGTCATAGACTTTGGTTTTTTTTTATTAATTCTTTTCCTGTGGGTGTGGTGTGCCTCCGCACCCCCCAATCTGTTCCAAGGCCTTGTTTTCTCTCGCTCGCCAAAACACTTTGTCTGTTTTCACAGCCAGTCTACCGGCCTAGACCCAACTGTGCGATATTTCAGAGCCGGCAACAGAGCATGGAAAGTCCGCCAGATTTACCCTTAAATGCTCATAAATGACTTCCAGGCACTCTTCGGAAGGTCTTTTATTTCAAAAGAAGGTCCTTCCTTGAGGGAGCACTTCTTCGGCCACTTTGCAAGTGCAACCGCTGCCAGCAAAAGTTCTGAAAATCGAGTTCCCGAAAATCTCCGGGTACCCCGCCAACCCCCAGCCACCCGAATCGCAAGTGTCAATTCGGCGGGTTGCCTGCCGGTAGTCCTTCCGAAAATGAGGCGCCAAATCGCCGCAACGGCCATTTTTCATTTCGGCATCGGGACTTCCGACGGCAACTGATTAACTAGCCCGGGGACTAGAGCGGCAGCAAATGCAACGTGCCCTCTTGGCGGGAGCAACTTGACCGCCCCCGTGGGGAAAGGTCAACTCGGGGCCCGGGAAAGTCGCCGAGTCCGACCCCATACACTTCCATGAGTTGGGGGTTTTGGCCTTCCCGGCCCAAGGCTCGCCTTATTTCGGCCTGCACTTTCGGAAAAGGGTGCATTCCTTTTGGTTAATGATTTCACCAGCCCGGGTCTTAGCCTCTGCCCCGACGGCTAAGTCTTTTGGTTAATGATTTCCTGCGGCTGGGACTACCCTTTCCCCCGCCCTGCAGGCACCCGGGTCGGGAGGCCGTCGGGGGCACTTTCCGGGGCAAATCCGGACCCTTACGCAAGGGAGAGTGCGCCCCCCGCCTCGGCCGGGGGTCAGGCTGCCGCCTATTAAGCCCGACAGAAAACCCGAAAAATGGACGAAAATGGGAAAAAATCCCCATCCGAAAAAGGCTTAAAAGTCGGTTGGGCGGCAGCTAGGGTCGGTCTCTGCAGACCTGGAGGCTCGGGTGGACTCTTGGAATAAACGTCCAAGTCCCGACTTGCCACCTCCTACTACTGTGCAGATACCCCGCCAACCCCCAGCCACCCGAATGACAAGCGTCCGATCAGCGGGACGAATTTGACAACTCTGGCCGGACCTCTGGAACTCCATCCCGGGTAACCGGGGCAAATTTTTCCGCTTGATCGCCCTTCCACTGGTTAACCATTTGCCCTTTCGGACTTAGTCTCTGGACATTATTCGACGGATTTTCTGGTTAACCATTTGCCCTTTCGGACTTAGTCTCTGGGCATTATTTTCGACTTTTTGGTTAATGATTTCACACTTTTTACTTACTTTTGCGATTTTTGGTTAATGATTACTCTGCTTACTGGTTAACCATTTGCCCTTTCGGACTTAGTCTCTGCACATTATTTTCGAGTTTTTGGTTAATGATTACTCTGCTTACTGGTTATCCATTTGCCCTTTCGGACTTAGTCTCTGCACATTATTTTCGACTTTTTGGTTAATGATTTCACACTTTTTACTTACTTTTGCGATTTTTGGTTAATGATTACTCTGCTTACTGGTTAACCATTTGCCCTTTCGGACTTAGTCTCTGGACATTATTTTCGAGTTTTTGGTTAATGATTTCACACTTTTTACTTACTTTTGCGATTTTTGGTTAATGATTTCACACTTTTAACATAATTTTGCGCTTTTTGGTTAATGATTACTCTGCTTACTGGTTAACCATTTGCCCTTTCGGACTTAGTCTCTGGACATTGTTTTCGACATTTTGGTTAATGATTTCACACTTTTAACTTAATTTTGTGCTTTTTGGTTAATGATTTCATACTTTTTACTTACTTTTGCCCTTTTTGGTTAATGATTACTCTGCTTACTGGTTAACCATTTGCCCTTTCGGACTTAGTCTCTGCACATTATTTTCGACTTTTTGGTTAATGATTTCACACTTTTTACTTACTTTTGCGATTTTTGGTTAATGATTACTCTGCTTACTGGTTAACCATTTGCCCTTTCGGACTTAGTCTCTGCACATTATTTTCGAGTTTTTGGTTAATGATTTCACACTTTTTACTTACTTTTGCGATTTTTGGTTAATGATTACTCTGCTTACTGGTTAACCATTTGCCCTTTCGGACTTAGTCTCTGCACATTATTTTCGACTTTTTGGTTAATGATTTCACACTTTTTACTTACTTTTGCGATTTTTGGTTAATGATTACTCTGCTTACTGGTTAACCATTTGCCCTTTCGGACTTAGTCTCTGGAGATTATTTTCGAGTTTTTGGTTAATGATTTCACACTTTTTACTTACTTTTGCGATTTTTGGTTAATGATTTCATACTTTTTACTTACTTTTGCGATTTTTGGTTAATGATTACTCTGCTTACTGGTTAACCATTTGCCCTTTCGGACTTAGTCTCTGGACATTATTTTCGAGTTTTTGGTTAATGATTTCACACTTTTAACATATTTTTGCGCTTTTTGGTTAATGATTACTCTGCTTACTGGTTAATTATTTGCCCTTTCGGACTTAGTCTCTGCACATTATTTTCGAGTTTTTGGTTAATGATTTCACACTTTTAACATATTTTTGCGCTTTTTGGTTACTGATTTCATACTTTTTACTTACTTTTGCGCCTTTTGGTTAATGATTACTCTGCTTACTGGTTAACCATTTGCCCTTTCGGACTTAGTCTCTGGAGATTATTTTCGAGTTTTTGGTTAATGATTTCACACTTTTAACATATTTTTGCGCTTTTTGGTTAATGATTACTCTGCTTACTGGTTAACCATTTGCCCTTTCGGACTTAGTCTCTGGAGATTATTTTCGAGTTTTTGGTTAATGATTTCACACTTTTTACTTACTTTTGCGCTTTTTGGTTACTGATTTCACACTTTTTACATATTTTTGCGCTTTTTGGTTAATGATTACTCTGCTTACTGGTTAATTATTTGCCCTTTCGGACTTAGTCTCTGCACATTATTTTCGAGTTTTTGGTTAATGATTTCACACTTTTAACATATTTTTGCGCTTTTTGGTTAATGATTACTCTGCTTACTGGTTAACCATTTGCCCTTTCGGACTTAGTCTCTGGAGATTATTTTCGACTTTTTGGTTAATGATTTCACACTTTTAACTTAATTTTGTGCTTTTTGGTTAATGATTTCACACTTTTTACTTACTTTTGCGATTTTTGGTTAATGATTACTCTGCTTACTGGTTAACCATTTGCCCTTTCGGACTTAGTCTCTGGACATTATTTTCGAGTTTTTGGTTAATGATTTCACACTTTTAACATATTTTTGCGCTTTTTGGTTAATGATTACTCTGCTTACTGGTTAATTATTTGCCCTTTCGGACTTAGTCTCTGCACATTATTTTCGAGTTTTTGGTTAATGATTTCACACTTTTAACATATTTTTGCGCTTTTTGGTTACTGATTTCATACTTTTTACTTACTTTTGCGCCTTTTGGTTAATGATTACTCTGCTTACTGGTTAACCATTTGCCCTTTCGGACTTAGTCTCTGGACATTATTTTCGAGTTTTTGGTTAATGATTTCACACTTTTTACTTACTTTTGCGATTTTTGGTTAATGATTACTCTGCTTACTGGTTAACCATTTGCCCTTTCGGACTTAGTCTCTGGACATTATTTTCGGGTTTTTGGTTAATGATTTCACACTTTTTACTTACTTTTGCGATTTTTGGTTAATGATTACTCTGCTTACTGGTTAACCATTTGCCCTTTCGGACTTAGTCTCTGGACATTGTTTTCGACATTTTGGTTAATGATTTCACACTTTTAACTTAATTTTGTGCTTTTTGGTTAATGATTTCATACTTTTTACTTACTTTTGCGATTTTTGGTTAATGATTTCATACTTTTTACTTACTTTTGCGATTTTTGGTTAATGATTTCATACTTTTTACTTACTTTTGCCCTTTTTGGTTAATGATTTCATACTTTTTACTTACTTTTGCGATTTTTGGTTAATGATTACTCTGCTTACTGGTTAACCATTTGCCCTTTCGGACTTGGTCTCTGGACATTATTTTCGACTTTTTGGTTAATGATTTCACACTTTTAACTTAATTTTGTGCTTTTTGGTTAATGATTTCATACTTTTTACTTACTTTTGCCCTTTTTGGTTAATGATTACTCTGCTTACTGGTTAACCATTTGCCCTTTCGGACTTAGTCTCTGCACATTATTTTCGAGTTTTTGGTTAATGATTTCACACTTTTAACATATTTTTGCGATTTTTGGTTAATGATTACTCTGCTTACTGGTTAACCATTTGCCCTTTCGGACTTAGTCTCTGGAGATTATTTTCGACTTTTTGGTTAATGATTTCACACTTTTAACTTAATTTTGTGCTTTTTGGTTAATGATTTCATACTTTTTACTTACTTTTGCCCTTTTTGGTTAATGATTACTCTGCTTACTGGTTAACCATTTGCCCTTTCGGACTTGGTCTCTGGACATTATTTTCGAGTTTTTGGTTAATGATTTCACACTTTTTACTTACTTTTGCGATTTTTGGTTAATGATTTCATACTTTTTACTTACTTTTGCGATTTTTGGTTAATGATTACTCTGCTTACTGGTTAACCATTTGCCCTTTCGGACTTGGTCTCTGGACATTATTTTCGAGTTTTTGGTTAATGATTTCACACTTTTAACATAATTTTGCGCTTTTTGGTTAATGATTACTCTGCTTGCTTGTTACTGATTTCCCCTTTCGGACTTGATCTCTGGCCGTTCTTTTCGACCTTTTTGGATAAGGTTTCCACACTCTGAAATTATTTTGGGCTCACTGATTAGGCGAGATCAAGGGGGCATGCCTGGGCACTTTGGGCTCAGTTTGGGAAGGCGGCGTCCGTGTGCTCCTCCGCCCTTCCCGCACTTGCGGCTAGGTTTGCCAAACTGCGCTGACCCGCAGCCCTGCCTTTTTGCCCACGGCACGGAACGACTCAAGTCTGGCTCCGTTCCAGGCCGTTGCCTCCGGCTGCCCGCCGTCCGGCCGGCCTGGGACGTACCCCGGCTGACGGCGCCGGAGGCCCTCTAGCAGCCACCGGTGCCGCGGGCCAATGGGTCCGGGCGTTCCGGAGCTATCGGTGGGGAAGTGCTCTCCCCTTTTCCTGACGCCGTTCGCCCGAGCAGAGGTGCAGCCTGACGGGACTGCTGTCGCCTTCCGCGGCGCACCGGCCCCTTTCACCTGCCGTCGACCGCGCGGAGCTCGGACCTCCCTCCCCGAAGTTATGGCCCCGGCGCCGGAGGGTGCCCGGGGCCGGGCATTCAGCGGGGTGAGTCTTCACCTTCCCGGTCAGCCTGCGGGGTCGGTGCGCCGGCACTCGACGCGGGAGGGTCCCCTCTTTCCGTAGAGCCCCGCCCGGTGCCGATCGGCCGGCGGATTGCGGAGCGAACCGCGCCTGACCGACGGGCCTCGGAAACCCGTTGCAGTCGACGGGGGGGAACCGGACAGCGGGACGAGGTGCCGATTCCACCTGCAGATTCGATCCCGAAATCCCGCGGGATTCGGCGGTCCGACCCGACAGATTCAAACGTCGCCCGGGCGGCCCCCAGCGGTCGGGCCGGCCTGGTTCCGCCACCGCCCGATGCCCCTCGCCCCCGGCTACCGCCGGCCGCGCAGACCGAGCGAATGCGGCCGGACGTCCGGCGGCAATCGGCCGGAAAGCGGTATGGCCATTTCCTACTGTCCCTCGGACGGGCAGAGGGGCGGCGCCGGGGCACTCGCGGACCAGGCCGCGCCCCTCCGAGCCCTACCGCCTGCCGTCGACCGCGCGGGGATCGGACCTCCCTCCCCGAAGTTATGGCCCCGGAGCCGGAGGGTACCCGGGGCCGGGCATTCAGCGGGGTGAGTCTTCACCTTCCCGGTCAGCCTGCGGGGTCGGTGCGCCGGCACTCGACGCGGGAGGGTCCCCTCTTTCCGTAGAGCCCCGCCCGGTGCCGATCGGCCGGCGGATTGCGGAGCGAACCGCGCCTGACCGACGGGCCTCGGAAACCCGTTGCAGTCGACCGGGGGGAACCGGACAGCGGGACGAGGTGCCGATTCCACCCGCAGATTCGATCCCGAAATCCCGCGGGATTCGGCGGTCCGACCCGACAGATTCAAACGTCGCCCGGGCGGCCCCCAGCGGTCGGGCCGGCCTGGTTCCGCCACCGCCCGATGCCCCTCGCCCCCGGCTACCGCCGGCCGCGCAGACCGAGCGAATGCGGCCGGACGTCCGGCGGCAATCGGCCGGAAAGCGGTATGGCCATTTCCTACTGTCCCTCGGACGGGCAGAGGGGCGGCGCCGGGGCACTCGCGGACCAGGCCGCGCCCCTCCGAGCCCTACCGCCTGCCGTCGACCGCGCGGGGATCGGACCCTCCTCGCCGAAGTTATGGAGGTAGGACCGGGAGGCTGCCCAGGGTCGGGACTTCAACCGGCTGCCGCCACCCTTTCCCGCCTGTCCCACGGGCTCGGAGATCCAGGCCCTGCAAAGACCCTCCGGTCGCCACCCGACAGGTGCTTTACCGGAGAAATCGTAAACCGGCGTCAGGGCCGGACCTGTCCCGCAGAGGGCAGCCTGCGCCCTTATGCTTTCCCTTTTGCTTTGGCCCCGCAGTAGCAAATGGTTCACCGATAAGTCGGGAACCCACACGCCCGGCCCCACC
>NC_090373.1:25253570-25258570 GCF_036365525.1 Heterodontus francisci
GCATTCCTTTTGGTTAATGATTTCACCAGCCCGGGTCTTAGCCTCTGCCCCGACGGCTAAGTCTTTTGGTTAATGATTTCCTGCGGCTGGGACTACCCTTTCCCCCGCCCTGCAGGCACCCGGGTCGGGAGGCCGTCGGGGGCACTTTCCGGGGCAAATCCGGACCCTTACGCAAGGGAGAGTGCGCCCCCCGCCTCGGCCGGGGGTCAGGCTGCCGCCTATTAAGCCCGACAGAAAACCCGAAAAATGGACGAAAATGGGAAAAAATCCCCATCCGAAAAAGGCTTAAAAGTCGGTTGGGCGGCAGCTAGGGTCGGTCTCTGCAGACCTGGAGGCTCGGGTGGACTCTTGGAATAAACGTCCAAGTCCCGACTTGCCACCTCCTACTACTGTGCAGATACCCCGCCAACCCCCAGCCACCCGAATGACAAGCGTCCGATCAGCGGGACGAATTTGACAACTCTGGCCGGACCTCTGGAACTCCATCCCGGGTAACCGGGGCAAATTATTCCGCTTGATCGCCCTTCCACTGGTTAACCATTTGCCCTTTCGGACTTAGTCTCTGGGCATTATTTTCGACTTTTTGGTTAATGATTTCATACTTTTTACTTACTTTTGCCCTTTTTGGTTAATGATTACTCTGCTTACTGGTTAACCATTTGCCCTTTCGGACTTAGTCTCTGGACATTATTTTCGAGTTTTTGGTTAATGATTTCACACTTTTAACATATTTTTGCGCTTTTTGGTTAATGATTACTCTGCTTACTGGTTAACCATTTGCCCTTTCGGACTTAGTCTCTGGACATTATTTTCGACTTTTTGGTTAATGATTTCACACTTTTTACTTACTTTTGCGATTTTTGGTTAATGATTTCACACTTTTAACATATTTTTGCGCTTTTTGGTTAATGATTACTCTGCTTACTGGTTAACCATTTGCCCTTTCGGACTTAGTCTCTGGAGATTATTTTCGACTTTTTGGTTAATGATTTCACACTTTTAACTTAATTTTGTGCTTTTTGGTTAATGATTTCACACTTTTTACTTACTTTTGCGATTTTTGGTTAATGATTACTCTGCTTACTGGTTAACCATTTGCCCTTTCGGACTTAGTCTCTGGACATTATTTTCGAGTTTTTGGTTAATGATTTCACACTTTTAACATATTTTTGCGCTTTTTGGTTAATGATTACTCTGCTTACTGGTTAATTATTTGCCCTTTCGGACTTAGTCTCTGCACATTATTTTCGAGTTTTTGGTTAATGATTTCACACTTTTAACATATTTTTGCGCTTTTTGGTTACTGATTTCATACTTTTTACTTACTTTTGCGCCTTTTGGTTAATGATTACTCTGCTTACTGGTTAACCATTTGCCCTTTCGGACTTAGTCTCTGGAGATTATTTTCGAGTTTTTGGTTAATGATTTCACACTTTTAACATATTTTTGCGCTTTTTGGTTAATGATTACTCTGCTTACTGGTTAACCATTTGCCCTTTCGGACTTAGTCTCTGGAGATTATTTTCGAGTTTTTGGTTAATGATTTCACACTTTTTACTTACTTTTGCGCTTTTTGGTTACTGATTTCACACTTTTTACATATTTTTGCGCTTTTTGGTTAATGATTACTCTGCTTACTGGTTAATTATTTGCCCTTTCGGACTTAGTCTCTGCACATTATTTTCGAGTTTTTGGTTAATGATTTCACACTTTTAACATATTTTTGCGCTTTTTGGTTAATGATTACTCTGCTTACTGGTTAACCATTTGCCCTTTCGGACTTAGTCTCTGCACATTATTTTCGACTTTTTGGTTAATGATTTCACACTTTTTACTTACTTTTGCGATTTTTGGTTAATGATTACTCTGCTTACTGGTTAACCATTTGCCCTTTCGGACTTAGTCTCTGGAGATTATTTTCGAGTTTTTGGTTAATGATTTCACACTTTTTACTTACTTTTGCGATTTTTGGTTAATGATTTCATACTTTTTACTTACTTTTGCGATTTTTGGTTAATGATTACTCTGCTTACTGGTTAACCATTTGCCCTTTCGGACTTAGTCTCTGGACATTATTTTCGAGTTTTTGGTTAATGATTTCACACTTTTAACATATTTTTGCGCTTTTTGGTTAATGATTACTCTGCTTACTGGTTAATTATTTGCCCTTTCGGACTTAGTCTCTGCACATTATTTTCGAGTTTTTGGTTAATGATTTCACACTTTTAACATATTTTTGCGCTTTTTGGTTACTGATTTCATACTTTTTACTTACTTTTGCGCCTTTTGGTTAATGATTACTCTGCTTACTGGTTAACCATTTGCCCTTTCGGACTTAGTCTCTGGAGATTATTTTCGAGTTTTTGGTTAATGATTTCACACTTTTAACATATTTTTGCGCTTTTTGGTTAATGATTACTCTGCTTACTGGTTAACCATTTGCCCTTTCGGACTTAGTCTCTGGAGATTATTTTCGAGTTTTTGGTTAATGATTTCACACTTTTTACTTACTTTTGCGCTTTTTGGTTACTGATTTCACACTTTTTACATATTTTTGCGCTTTTTGGTTAATGATTACTCTGCTTACTGGTTAATTATTTGCCCTTTCGGACTTAGTCTCTGCACATTATTTTCGAGTTTTTGGTTAATGATTTCACACTTTTAACATATTTTTGCGCTTTTTGGTTAATGATTACTCTGCTTACTGGTTAACCATTTGCCCTTTCGGACTTAGTCTCTGGAGATTATTTTCGACTTTTTGGTTAATGATTTCACACTTTTAACTTAATTTTGTGCTTTTTGGTTAATGATTTCACACTTTTTACTTACTTTTGCGATTTTTGGTTAATGATTACTCTGCTTACTGGTTAACCATTTGCCCTTTCGGACTTAGTCTCTGGACATTATTTTCGAGTTTTTGGTTAATGATTTCACACTTTTAACATATTTTTGCGCTTTTTGGTTAATGATTACTCTGCTTACTGGTTAATTATTTGCCCTTTCGGACTTAGTCTCTGCACATTATTTTCGAGTTTTTGGTTAATGATTTCACACTTTTAACATATTTTTGCGCTTTTTGGTTACTGATTTCATACTTTTTACTTACTTTTGCGCCTTTTGGTTAATGATTACTCTGCTTACTGGTTAACCATTTGCCCTTTCGGACTTAGTCTCTGGACATTATTTTCGAGTTTTTGGTTAATGATTTCACACTTTTTACTTACTTTTGCGATTTTTGGTTAATGATTACTCTGCTTACTGGTTAACCATTTGCCCTTTCGGACTTAGTCTCTGGACATTATTTTCGGGTTTTTGGTTAATGATTTCACACTTTTTACTTACTTTTGCGATTTTTGGTTAATGATTACTCTGCTTACTGGTTAACCATTTGCCCTTTCGGACTTAGTCTCTGGACATTGTTTTCGACATTTTGGTTAATGATTTCACACTTTTAACTTAATTTTGTGCTTTTTGGTTAATGATTTCATACTTTTTACTTACTTTTGCGATTTTTGGTTAATGATTTCATACTTTTTACTTACTTTTGCGATTTTTGGTTAATGATTTCATACTTTTTACTTACTTTTGCCCTTTTTGGTTAATGATTTCATACTTTTTACTTACTTTTGCGATTTTTGGTTAATGATTACTCTGCTTACTGGTTAACCATTTGCCCTTTCGGACTTGGTCTCTGGACATTATTTTCGACTTTTTGGTTAATGATTTCACACTTTTAACTTAATTTTGTGCTTTTTGGTTAATGATTTCATACTTTTTACTTACTTTTGCCCTTTTTGGTTAATGATTACTCTGCTTACTGGTTAACCATTTGCCCTTTCGGACTTAGTCTCTGCACATTATTTTCGAGTTTTTGGTTAATGATTTCACACTTTTAACATATTTTTGCGATTTTTGGTTAATGATTACTCTGCTTACTGGTTAATTATTTGCCCTTTCGGACTTAGTCTCTGCACATTATTTTCGAGTTTTTGGTTAATGATTTCACACTTTTAACATATTTTTGCGCTTTTTGGTTACTGATTTCATACTTTTTACTTACTTTTGCGCCTTTTGGTTAATGATTACTCTGCTTACTGGTTAACCATTTGCCCTTTCGGACTTAGTCTCTGGACATTATTTTCGAGTTTTTGGTTAATGATTTCACACTTTTTACTTACTTTTGCGATTTTTGGTTAATGATTACTCTGCTTACTGGTTAACCATTTGCCCTTTCGGACTTAGTCTCTGGACATTGTTTTCGACATTTTGGTTAATGATTTCACACTTTTAACTTAATTTTGTGCTTTTTGGTTAATGATTTCATACTTTTTACTTACTTTTGCGATTTTTGGTTAATGATTTCATACTTTTTACTTACTTTTGCGATTTTTGGTTAATGATTTCATACTTTTTACTTACTTTTGCCCTTTTTGGTTAATGATTACTCTGCTTACTGGTTAACCATTTGCCCTTTCGGACTTGGTCTCTGGACATTATTTTCGACTTTTTGGTTAATGATTTCACACTTTTAACTTAATTTTGTGCTTTTTGGTTAATGATTTCATACTTTTTACTTACTTTTGCCCTTTTTGGTTAATGATTACTCTGCTTACTGGTTAACCATTTGCCCTTTCGGACTTAGTCTCTGCACATTATTTTCGAGTTTTTGGTTAATGATTTCACACTTTTAACATATTTTTGCGATTTTTGGTTAATGATTACTCTGCTTACTGGTTAACCATTTGCCCTTTCGGACTTAGTCTCTGGAGATTATTTTCGACTTTTTGGTTAATGATTTCACACTTTTAACTTAATTTTGTGCTTTTTGGTTAATGATTTCATACTTTTTACTTACTTTTGCCCTTTTTGGTTAATGATTACTCTGCTTACTGGTTAACCATTTGCCCTTTCGGACTTGGTCTCTGGACATTATTT
Organism: Heterodontus francisci; assembly: GCF_036365525.1. NCBI lineage: Eukaryota > Metazoa > Chordata > Chondrichthyes > Heterodontiformes > Heterodontidae > Heterodontus > Heterodontus francisci. Next base: position 25,258,506 of record NC_090373.1, read on the forward strand.
TCGAGTTTTTGGTTAATGATTTCACACTTTTTACTTACTTTTGCGATTTTTGGTTAATGATTTCA
>NC_090373.1:25266070-25271070 GCF_036365525.1 Heterodontus francisci
TCGGACAGTCCTCGCCGTATCGATCGAGTGACCTGGGCACGCACTTTTTTTTCCTTTCACACAGTGTGGGGTTGGCGGCGGCGGGGGGGGGGGGAGAAAGCATGCAACTTGGTTGACGTCGCCTGGTCAACTCGCATCGGTTTTCCGTCCCCATCACTGTAAGGAGCAACCGCGACCAGCGTAGCCAAACAGGTCGACCAAAGCTTTCGGCGCTCGCACGGAGAGGTGATGCCAGCCGGCGTGCGTCGCCTAACTTGGACAAAATTCTGGGCACGCACTTTTCGTTTGAGACTAGGACATACATGTAGTGCAACCCAAGGAAACCAGGCGACGCCGCCACAATCTGCGCCTGACAGACAAAGATAACCGTTCACAAGGAGCCTTGTTATTTCGCACCAAGTCTTTTGCGGGCATAGTTTCTTTCTTTGACATGTATATCTGTATGAAGGTCGGCTTTGCTCTGCCATCGCAGCCTCCCTTCTTTGCTTTTCTCACTGTACCAACAGACATGTCATAGACTTTGGTTTTTTTTTTATTAATTCTTTTCCTGTGGGTGTGGTGTGCCTCCGCACCCCCCAATCTGTTCCAAGGCCTTGTTTTCTCTCGCTCGCCAAAACACTTTGTCTGTTTTCACAGCCAGTCTACCGGCCTAGACCCAACTGTGCGATATTTCAGAGCCGGCAACAGAGCATGGAAAGTCCGCCAGATTTACCCTTAAATGCTCATAAATGACTTCCAGGCACTCTTCGGAAGGTCTTTTATTTCAAAAGAAGGTCCTTCCTTGAGGGAGCACTTCTTCGGCCACTTTGCAAGTGCAACCGCTGCCAGCAAAAGTTCTGAAAATCGAGTTCCCGAAAATCTCCGGGTACCCCGCCAACCCCCAGCCACCCGAATCGCAAGTGTCAATTCGGCGGGTTGCCTGCCGGTAGTCCTTCCGAAAATGAGGCGCCAAATCGCCGCAACGGCCATTTTTCATTTCGGCATCGGGACTTCCGACGGCAACTGATTAACTAGCCCGGGGACTAGAGCGGCAGCAAATGCAACGTGCCCTCTTGGCGGGAGCAACTTGACCGCCCCCGTGGGGAAAGGTCAACTCGGGGCCCGGGAAAGTCGCCGAGTCCGACCCCATACACTTCCATGAGTTGGGGGTTTTGGCCTTCCCGGCCCAAGGCTCGCCTTATTTCGGCCTGCACTTTCGGAAAAGGGTGCATTCCTTTTGGTTAATGATTTCACCAGCCCGGGTCTTAGCCTCTGCCCCGACGGCTAAGTCTTTTGGTTAATGATTTCCTGCGGCTGGGACTACCCTTTCCCCCGCCCTGCAGGCACCCGGGTCGGGAGGCCGTCGGGGGCACTTTCCGGGGCAAATCCGGACCCTTACGCAAGGGAGAGTGCGCCCCCCGCCTCGGCCGGGGGTCAGGCTGCCGCCTATTAAGCCCGACAGAAAACCCGAAAAATGGACGAAAATGGGAAAAAATCCCCATCCGAAAAAGGCTTAAAAGTCGGTTGGGCGGCAGCTAGGGTCGGTCTCTGCAGACCTGGAGGCTCGGGTGGACTCTTGGAATAAACGTCCAAGTCCCGACTTGCCACCTCCTACTACTGTGCAGATACCCCGCCAACCCCCAGCCACCCGAATGACAAGCGTCCGATCAGCGGGACGAATTTGACAACTCTGGCCGGACCTCTGGAACTCCATCCCGGGTAACCGGGGCAAATTTTTCCGCTTGATCGCCCTTCCACTGGTTAACCATTTGCCCTTTCGGACTTAGTCTCTGGACATTATTCGACGGATTTTCTGGTTAACCATTTGCCCTTTCGGACTTAGTCTCTGGGCATTATTTTCGACTTTTTGGTTAATGATTTCATACTTTTTACTTACTTTTGCCCTTTTTGGTTAATGATTACTCTGCTTACTGGTTAACCATTTGCCCTTTCGGACTTAGTCTCTGGACATTATTTTCGAGTTTTTGGTTAATGATTTCACACTTTTAACATATTTTTGCGCTTTTTGGTTAATGATTACTCTGCTTACTGGTTAACCATTTGCCCTTTCGGACTTAGTCTCTGGACATTATTTTCGACTTTTTGGTTAATGATTTCACACTTTTTACTTACTTTTGCGATTTTTGGTTAATGATTTCACACTTTTAACATATTTTTGCGCTTTTTGGTTAATGATTACTCTGCTTACTGGTTAACCATTTGCCCTTTCGGACTTAGTCTCTGGAGATTATTTTCGACTTTTTGGTTAATGATTTCACACTTTTAACTTAATTTTGTGCTTTTTGGTTAATGATTTCACACTTTTTACTTACTTTTGCGATTTTTGGTTAATGATTACTCTGCTTACTGGTTAACCATTTGCCCTTTCGGACTTAGTCTCTGGACATTATTTTCGAGTTTTTGGTTAATGATTTCACACTTTTAACATATTTTTGCGCTTTTTGGTTAATGATTACTCTGCTTACTGGTTAACCATTTGCCCTTTCGGACTTAGTCTCTGGAGATTATTTTCGAGTTTTTGGTTAATGATTTCACACTTTTTACTTACTTTTGCGCTTTTTGGTTACTGATTTCACACTTTTTACATATTTTTGCGCTTTTTGGTTAATGATTACTCTGCTTACTGGTTAACCATTTGCCCTTTCGGACTTAGTCTCTGGACATTATTTTCGAGTTTTTGGTTAATGATTTCACACTTTTAACATATTTTTGCGCTTTTTGGTTAATGATTACTCTGCTTACTGGTTAACCATTTGCCCTTTCGGACTTAGTCTCTGGAGATTATTTTCGACTTTTTGGTTAATGATTTCACACTTTTAACTTAATTTTGTGCTTTTTGGTTAATGATTTCACACTTTTTACTTACTTTTGCGATTTTTGGTTAATGATTACTCTGCTTACTGGTTAACCATTTGCCCTTTCGGACTTAGTCTCTGGACATTGTTTTCGACATTTTGGTTAATGATTTCACACTTTTAACTTAATTTTGTGCTTTTTGGTTAATGATTTCATACTTTTTACTTACTTTTGCGATTTTTGGTTAATGATTTCATACTTTTTACTTACTTTTGCGATTTTTGGTTAATGATTTCATACTTTTTACTTACTTTTGCCCTTTTTGGTTAATGATTTCATACTTTTTACTTACTTTTGCGATTTTTGGTTAATGATTACTCTGCTTACTGGTTAACCATTTGCCCTTTCGGACTTGGTCTCTGGACATTATTTTCGACTTTTTGGTTAATGATTTCACACTTTTAACTTAATTTTGTGCTTTTTGGTTAATGATTTCATACTTTTTACTTACTTTTGCCCTTTTTGGTTAATGATTACTCTGCTTACTGGTTAACCATTTGCCCTTTCGGACTTAGTCTCTGCACATTATTTTCGAGTTTTTGGTTAATGATTTCACACTTTTAACATATTTTTGCGATTTTTGGTTAATGATTACTCTGCTTACTGGTTAACCATTTGCCCTTTCGGACTTAGTCTCTGGAGATTATTTTCGACTTTTTGGTTAATGATTTCACACTTTTAACTTAATTTTGTGCTTTTTGGTTAATGATTTCATACTTTTTACTTACTTTTGCCCTTTTTGGTTAATGATTACTCTGCTTACTGGTTAACCATTTGCCCTTTCGGACTTGGTCTCTGGACATTATTTTCGAGTTTTTGGTTAATGATTTCACACTTTTTACTTACTTTTGCGATTTTTGGTTAATGATTTCATACTTTTTACTTACTTTTGCGATTTTTGGTTAATGATTACTCTGCTTACTGGTTAACCATTTGCCCTTTCGGACTTGGTCTCTGGACATTATTTTCGAGTTTTTGGTTAATGATTTCACACTTTTAACATAATTTTGCGCTTTTTGGTTAATGATTACTCTGCTTGCTTGTTACTGATTTCCCCTTTCGGACTTGATCTCTGGCCGTTCTTTTCGACCTTTTTGGATAAGGTTTCCACACTCTGAAATTATTTTGGGCTCACTGATTAGGCGAGATCAAGGGGGCATGCCTGGGCACTTTGGGCTCAGTTTGGGAAGGCGGCGTCCGTGTGCTCCTCCGCCCTTCCCGCACTTGCGGCTAGGTTTGCCAAACTGCGCTGACCCGCAGCCCTGCCTTTTTGCCCACGGCACGGAACGACTCAAGTCTGGCTCCGTTCCAGGCCGTTGCCTCCGGCTGCCCGCCGTCCGGCCGGCCTGGGACGTACCCCGGCTGACGGCGCCGGAGGCCCTCTAGCAGCCACCGGTGCCGCGGGCCAATGGGTCCGGGCGTTCCGGAGCTATCGGTGGGGAAGTGCTCTCCCCTTTTCCTGACGCCGTTCGCCCGAGCAGAGGTGCAGCCTGACGGGACTGCTGTCGCCTTCCGCGGCGCACCGGCCCCTTTCACCTGCCGTCGACCGCGCGGAGCTCGGACCTCCCTCCCCGAAGTTATGGCCCCGGCGCCGGAGGGTGCCCGGGGCCGGGCATTCAGCGGGGTGAGTCTTCACCTTCCCGGTCAGCCTGCGGGGTCGGTGCGCCGGCACTCGACGCCGGAGGGTCCCCTCTTTCCGTAGAGCCCCGCCCGGTGCCGATCGGCCGGCGGATTGCGGAGCGAACCGCGCCTGACCGACGGGCCTCGGAAACCCGTTGCAGTCGACGGGGGGGAACCGGACAGCGGGACGAGGTGCCGATTCCACCCGCAGATTCGATCCCGAAATCCCGCGGGATTCGGCGGTCCGACCCGACAGATTCAAACGTCGCCCGGGCGGCCCCCAGCGGTCGGGCCGGCCTGGTTCCGCCACCGCCCGATGCCCCTCGCCCCCGGCTACCGCCGGCCGCGCAGACCGAGCGAATGCGGCCGGACGTCCGGCGGCAATCGGCCGGAAAGCGGTATGGCCATTTCCTACTGTCCCTCGGACGGGCAGAGGGGCGGCGCCGGGGCACTCGCGGACCAGGCCGCGCCCCTCCGAGCCCTACCGCCTGCCGTCGACCGCGCGGGGATCGGACCTCCCTCCC
>NC_090373.1:25283570-25288570 GCF_036365525.1 Heterodontus francisci
TAATTCTTTTCCTGTGGGTGTGGTGTGCCTCCGCACCCCCCAATCTGTTCCAAGGCCTTGTTTTCTCTCGCTCGCCAAAACACTTTGTCTGTTTTCACAGCCAGTCTACCGGCCTAGACCCAACTGTGCGATATTTCAGAGCCGGCAACAGAGCATGGAAAGTCCGCCAGATTTACCCTTAAATGCTCATAAATGACTTCCAGGCACTCTTCGGAAGGTCTTTTATTTCAAAAGAAGGTCCTTCCTTGAGGGAGCACTTCTTCGGCCACTTTGCAAGTGCAACCGCTGCCAGCAAAAGTTCTGAAAATCGAGTTCCCGAAAATCTCCGGGTACCCCGCCAACCCCCAGCCACCCGAATCGCAAGTGTCAATTCGGCGGGTTGCCTGCCGGTAGTCCTTCCGAAAATGAGGCGCCAAATCGCCGCAACGGCCATTTTTCATTTCGGCATCGGGACTTCCGACGGCAACTGATTAACTAGCCCGGGGACTAGAGCGGCAGCAAATGCAACGTGCCCTCTTGGCGGGAGCAACTTGACCGCCCCCGTGGGGAAAGGTCAACTCGGGGCCCGGGAAAGTCGCCGAGTCCGACCCCATACACTTCCATGAGTTGGGGGTTTTGGCCTTCCCGGCCCAAGGCTCGCCTTATTTCGGCCTGCACTTTCGGAAAAGGGTGCATTCCTTTTGGTTAATGATTTCACCAGCCCGGGTCTTAGCCTCTGCCCCGACGGCTAAGTCTTTTGGTTAATGATTTCCTGCGGCTGGGACTACCCTTTCCCCCGCCCTGCAGGCACCCGGGTCGGGAGGCCGTCGGGGGCACTTTCCGGGGCAAATCCGGACCCTTACGCAAGGGAGAGTGCGCCCCCCGCCTCGGCCGGGGGTCAGGCTGCCGCCTATTAAGCCCGACAGAAAACCCGAAAAATGGACGAAAATGGGAAAAAATCCCCATCCGAAAAAGGCTTAAAAGTCGGTTGGGCGGCAGCTAGGGTCGGTCTCTGCAGACCTGGAGGCTCGGGTGGACTCTTGGAATAAACGTCCAAGTCCCGACTTGCCACCTCCTACTACTGTGCAGATACCCCGCCAACCCCCAGCCACCCGAATGACAAGCGTCCGATCAGCGGGACGAATTTGACAACTCTGGCCGGACCTCTGGAACTCCATCCCGGGTAACCGGGGCAAATTTTTCCGCTTGATCGCCCTTCCACTGGTTAACCATTTGCCCTTTCGGACTTAGTCTCTGGACATTATTCGACGGATTTTCTGGTTAACCATTTGCCCTTTCGGACTTAGTCTCTGGGCATTATTTTCGACTTTTTGGTTAATGATTTCATACTTTTTACTTACTTTTGCCCTTTTTGGTTAATGATTACTCTGCTTACTGGTTAACCATTTGCCCTTTCGGACTTAGTCTCTGGACATTATTTTCGAGTTTTTGGTTAATGATTTCACACTTTTAACATATTTTTGCGCTTTTTGGTTAATGATTACTCTGCTTACTGGTTAACCATTTGCCCTTTCGGACTTAGTCTCTGGACATTATTTTCGACTTTTTGGTTAATGATTTCACACTTTTTACTTACTTTTGCGATTTTTGGTTAATGATTTCACACTTTTAACATATTTTTGCGCTTTTTGGTTAATGATTACTCTGCTTACTGGTTAACCATTTGCCCTTTCGGACTTAGTCTCTGGAGATTATTTTCGACTTTTTGGTTAATGATTTCACACTTTTAACTTAATTTTGTGCTTTTTGGTTAATGATTTCACACTTTTTACTTACTTTTGCGATTTTTGGTTAATGATTACTCTGCTTACTGGTTAACCATTTGCCCTTTCGGACTTAGTCTCTGGACATTATTTTCGAGTTTTTGGTTAATGATTTCACACTTTTAACATATTTTTGCGCTTTTTGGTTAATGATTACTCTGCTTACTGGTTAACCATTTGCCCTTTCGGACTTAGTCTCTGGAGATTATTTTCGAGTTTTTGGTTAATGATTTCACACTTTTTACTTACTTTTGCGCTTTTTGGTTACTGATTTCACACTTTTTACATATTTTTGCGCTTTTTGGTTAATGATTACTCTGCTTACTGGTTAACCATTTGCCCTTTCGGACTTAGTCTCTGGACATTATTTTCGAGTTTTTGGTTAATGATTTCACACTTTTAACATATTTTTGCGCTTTTTGGTTAATGATTACTCTGCTTACTGGTTAACCATTTGCCCTTTCGGACTTAGTCTCTGGAGATTATTTTCGACTTTTTGGTTAATGATTTCACACTTTTAACTTAATTTTGTGCTTTTTGGTTAATGATTTCACACTTTTTACTTACTTTTGCGATTTTTGGTTAATGATTACTCTGCTTACTGGTTAACCATTTGCCCTTTCGGACTTAGTCTCTGGACATTGTTTTCGACATTTTGGTTAATGATTTCACACTTTTAACTTAATTTTGTGCTTTTTGGTTAATGATTTCATACTTTTTACTTACTTTTGCGATTTTTGGTTAATGATTTCATACTTTTTACTTACTTTTGCGATTTTTGGTTAATGATTTCATACTTTTTACTTACTTTTGCCCTTTTTGGTTAATGATTTCATACTTTTTACTTACTTTTGCGATTTTTGGTTAATGATTACTCTGCTTACTGGTTAACCATTTGCCCTTTCGGACTTGGTCTCTGGACATTATTTTCGACTTTTTGGTTAATGATTTCACACTTTTAACTTAATTTTGTGCTTTTTGGTTAATGATTTCATACTTTTTACTTACTTTTGCCCTTTTTGGTTAATGATTACTCTGCTTACTGGTTAACCATTTGCCCTTTCGGACTTAGTCTCTGCACATTATTTTCGAGTTTTTGGTTAATGATTTCACACTTTTAACATATTTTTGCGATTTTTGGTTAATGATTACTCTGCTTACTGGTTAACCATTTGCCCTTTCGGACTTAGTCTCTGGAGATTATTTTCGACTTTTTGGTTAATGATTTCACACTTTTAACTTAATTTTGTGCTTTTTGGTTAATGATTTCATACTTTTTACTTACTTTTGCCCTTTTTGGTTAATGATTACTCTGCTTACTGGTTAACCATTTGCCCTTTCGGACTTGGTCTCTGGACATTATTTTCGAGTTTTTGGTTAATGATTTCACACTTTTTACTTACTTTTGCGATTTTTGGTTAATGATTTCATACTTTTTACTTACTTTTGCGATTTTTGGTTAATGATTACTCTGCTTACTGGTTAACCATTTGCCCTTTCGGACTTGGTCTCTGGACATTATTTTCGAGTTTTTGGTTAATGATTTCACACTTTTAACATAATTTTGCGCTTTTTGGTTAATGATTACTCTGCTTGCTTGTTACTGATTTCCCCTTTCGGACTTGATCTCTGGCCGTTCTTTTCGACCTTTTTGGATAAGGTTTCCACACTCTGAAATTATTTTGGGCTCACTGATTAGGCGAGATCAAGGGGGCATGCCTGGGCACTTTGGGCTCAGTTTGGGAAGGCGGCGTCCGTGTGCTCCTCCGCCCTTCCCGCACTTGCGGCTAGGTTTGCCAAACTGCGCTGACCCGCAGCCCTGCCTTTTTGCCCACGGCACGGAACGACTCAAGTCTGGCTCCGTTCCAGGCCGTTGCCTCCGGCTGCCCGCCGTCCGGCCGGCCTGGGACGTACCCCGGCTGACGGCGCCGGAGGCCCTCTAGCAGCCACCGGTGCCGCGGGCCAATGGGTCCGGGCGTTCCGGAGCTATCGGTGGGGAAGTGCTCTCCCCTTTTCCTGACGCCGTTCGCCCGAGCAGAGGTGCAGCCTGACGGGACTGCTGTCGCCTTCCGCGGCGCACCGGCCCCTTTCACCTGCCGTCGACCGCGCGGAGCTCGGACCTCCCTCCCCGAAGTTATGGCCCCGGCGCCGGAGGGTGCCCGGGGCCGGGCATTCAGCGGGGTGAGTCTTCACCTTCCCGGTCAGCCTGCGGGGTCGGTGCGCCGGCACTCGACGCCGGAGGGTCCCCTCTTTCCGTAGAGCCCCGCCCGGTGCCGATCGGCCGGCGGATTGCGGAGCGAACCGCGCCTGACCGACGGGCCTCGGAAACCCGTTGCAGTCGACGGGGGGGAACCGGACAGCGGGACGAGGTGCCGATTCCACCCGCAGATTCGATCCCGAAATCCCGCGGGATTCGGCGGTCCGACCCGACAGATTCAAACGTCGCCCGGGCGGCCCCCAGCGGTCGGGCCGGCCTGGTTCCGCCACCGCCCGATGCCCCTCGCCCCCGGCTACCGCCGGCCGCGCAGACCGAGCGAATGCGGCCGGACGTCCGGCGGCAATCGGCCGGAAAGCGGTATGGCCATTTCCTACTGTCCCTCGGACGGGCAGAGGGGCGGCGCCGGGGCACTCGCGGACCAGGCCGCGCCCCTCCGAGCCCTACCGCCTGCCGTCGACCGCGCGGGGATCGGACCTCCCTCCCCGAAGTTATGGCCCCGGAGCCGGAGGGTACCCGGGGCCGGGCATTCAGCGGGGTGAGTCTTCACCTTCCCGGTCAGCCTGCGGGGTCGGTGCGCCGGCACTCGACGCGGGAGGGTCCCCTCTTTCCGTAGAGCCCCGCCCGGTGCCGATCGGCCGGCGGATTGCGGAGCGAACCGCGCCTGACCGACGGGCCTCGGAAACCCGTTGCAGTCGACCGGGGGGAACCGGACAGCGGGACGAGGTGCCGATTCCACCCGCAGATTCGATCCCGAAATCCCGCGGGATTCGGCGGTCCGACCCGACAGATTCAAACGTCGCCCGGGCGGCCCCCAGCGGTCGGGCCGGCCTGGTTCCGCCACCGCCCGATGCCCCTCGCCCCCGGCTACCGCCGGCCGCGCAGACCGAGCGAATGCGGCCGGACGTCCGGCGGCAATCGGCCGGAAAGCGGTATGGCCATTTCCTACTGTCCCTCGGACGGGCAGAGGGGCGGCGCCGGGGCACTCGCGGACCAGGCCGCGCCCCTCCGAGCCCTACCGC
>NC_090373.1:25598710-25765275 GCF_036365525.1 Heterodontus francisci
AGTGTCAGAGGGTGTCAGAGATCGTCTGAGAGTGTCTGAGAGTGTCTGAGTGTGTCAGAGAGTGTCAGCGAGTGTCAGCGAGTGTCAGTGAGTGTCAGAGAGTCATAGAGAGTGTCAGAGAATATCAGAGAGTGTCTGAGAGTGATAGAGAGTGTCAGAGAGTGTCAGAGAGTGTCAGAGAGTGTCTGAGAGTGTCAGAGTTTGATAGACAGTGTCAGAGACTAATAGAGAGTGTCAGAGAGTGTCAGAGAGTGTCAGAGAGTGATAGTGAGTGTCAGAGAGAGTCAAAGAGAGAGATCGAGATTGATAGAGATTGCCAGAGATGGTCAGAGAGTGTCAGAGAGTTAAAGAGATTGCCGAGAATGTCACAGAGTGTCAGAGGTTGTCTGAGATTGATAGAGAGTGTCAGAGAGTGTCTGAGAGTGTCTGAGTGTGTCAGAGAGTGTCAGCAAGTGTCAGAGTGTTTCAGAGAGTCATAGAGAGTGTCAGAGAGTATCAGAGATTATCAGAGAGTGTCTGAGAGTGATAGAGAGTGTCAGAGAGTGTCAGGGAGCGTCAGACAGTGTCTGAGAGTGTCAGAGATTGATATACAGTGTCACAGATTGAAAGAGAGTGTCAGTGACTGTCTGAGAGTGTCAGAGAGTGTCACAGAGTGTCAGAGAGTGTCAGAGTGTGATAGTGAGTGTCAGAGAGAGTCAAAGAGAGAGATCGAGATTGATAGAGATTGTCAGAGATGGTCAGAGAGTGTCAGAGAGTTAAAGCGATTGCCGAGAATGTCACAGAGTGTCAGAGAGTGTCTGAGATTGATAGAGAGTGTCAGAGAGTGCCAGAGAGTGTCAGAGAGTGTCAGAGAGTGATCGAGAGTGTCCGGGAGTGTCCGAGAGTGTCAGAGAGTGATACAGAGTGTCAGACAGTGTCAGAGAGTGTCTGAGAGTGTCAGAGAGTGTCAGAGGGTGTCAGAGATCGTCTGAGAGTGTCTGAGAGTGTCTGAGTGTGTCAGAGAGTGTCAGCGAGTGTCAGCGAGTGTCAGTGAGTGTCAGAGAGTCATAGAGAGTGTCAGAGAATATCAGAGAGTGTCTGAGAGTGATAGAGAGTGTCAGAGAGTGTCAGAGAGTGTCAGAGAGTGTCTGAGAGTGTCAGAGATTGATAGGCAGTGTCAGAGACTAATAGAGAGTGTCGGAGAGTGTCAGAGAGTGTCAGAGAGTGATAGTGAGTGTCAGAGAGAGTCAAAGAGAGAGATCGAGATTGATAGAGATTGCCAGAGATGGTCAGAGAGTGTCAGAGAGTTAAAGAGATTGCCGAGAATGTCACAGAGTGTCAGAGGTTGTCTGAGATTGATAGAGAGTGTCAGAGAGTGTCTGAGAGTGTCTGAGTGTGTCAGAGAGTGTCAGCAAGTGTCAGAGTGTTTCAGAGAGTCATAGAGAGTGTCACAGAGTATCAGAGATTATCAGAGAGTGTCTGAGAGTGATAGAGAGTGTCAGAGAGTGTCAGAGAGTGTCAGGGAGCGTCAGACAGTGTCTGAGAGTGTCAGAGATTGATATACAGTGTCACAGATTGAAAGAGAGTGTCAGTGAGTGTAACAGAGTGTCACAGAGTGTCTGAGAGTGTCAGAGAGTGATAGTGAGTGTCAGAGAGAGTCAAAGAGAGAGATCGAGATTGATAGAGATTGTCAGAGATGGTCAGAGAGTGTCAGAGAGTTAAAGCGATTGCCGAGAATGTCACAGAGTGTCAGAGAGTGTCTGAGATTGATAGAGAGTGTCAGAGAGTGCCAGAGAGTGTCAGAGAGTGTTTGAGAGTGTCTGAGAGTGTCTGAGAGTGTCTGAGAGTGATATAGAGTGTCAGAGAATGTCAGACTGTGTCAGAGAGTGACAGAGAGTGTCAGAGAGTGATACAGAGTGTCAGCGAATGTCAGACAGTGTCAGAGAGTGTCAGAGACTGTCAGAGAGTGATAGAGAGTGTCAGAGAGTGTCCGAGAGTGATAGAGAGTGATAGAGAGATTCCGGGAGTGTCACAGAGTGTCTGAGATTGTCAGAGAGTGATAGCGAGTGTCAGAGAGATTCAAAGAGAGAGATCGAGATTGATAGAGATTGTCAGAGATGGTCAGAGAGTGTCAGAGAGTGTCAGAGAGTTAAAGAGATTGCCGAGAATGTCAGAGAGTGTCAGAGAGTGTCAGAGAGTGTCAGAGAGTGTCTGAGAGTGTCAGAGAGTGACAGAGAGTGTCTCAGAGTGTCTCAGAGTGTCAGAGAGAGTCAGAGAGTGATAGAGAGTGTCAGAGAGTGTCAGGCAGTGTCAGAGAGTGTCTGAGAGTGTCTGTGACTGTCTGAGAGTCTCTGCGAGTGTCTGAGTGTGTCAGAGAGTGTCAGCGAGTGTCAGAGAGTGTCAGAGAGTCATAGAGAGTGTCAGAGAGTATCAGAGAGTTTCTGAGAGTGATGGAGAGTGTCAGAGAGTGTCAGAGAGAGTCTGAGAGTGTCAGAGATTGATAGACAGTGTTAGAGACTGATAGAGAGTGTCAGAGAGTGAGAGAGAGTGTCAGAGAGTGTCAGAGAGTGATAGTGAGTGTCAGAGAGACTCAAAGAGAGAGATCGAGATTGATAGAGATTGTCAGAGGTGGTCAGAGAGTGTCAGAGAGTGTCTGAGATTGATAGAGAGTGTCAGAGACTGTCTGAGAGTGTCAGAGAGTGTCAGAGAGTGATATAGAGTGTCAGTGAATGTCAGACAGTGTCAGAGAGTGTCAGAGAGTGTCAGAGACTGTCAGAGTGTGATAGAGAGTGTCAGAGAGTGTCAGAGAGTCATACAGAGTGTCGGAGAGTGTCGGAGAGAGTCTGAGAGTGTCTGAGTGTGTCGGAGAGTGTTAGAGAGTGTCAGAGAGTGATACAGAGTGTCAGAGAATGTCAGACAGTGTCAGAGAGTGTCTGAGAGTGTCAGAGAGTGATACAGAGTGTCAGAGAGTGTCAGAGAGTCATACAGAGTGTCGGAGAGTGTCGGAGAGAGTCTGAGAGTGTCTGAGTGTGTCAGAGAGTTATAGAGAGTGTCAGAGGGTATCAGAGAGTATCAGACAGTGTCTGAGAGTGTCTGAGAGTGATACAGAGTGTCAGAGAGTGTCAGAGAGTGATAGGGAGTTTCAGAGAGTGTCAGAGGGTGTCAGAGATCGTCTGAGAGTGTCTGAGAGTGTCTGAGTGTGTCAGAGAGTGTCAGCGAGTGTCAGCGAGTGTCAGTGAGTGTCAGAGAGTCATAGAGAGTGTCAGAGATTATCAGAGAGTGTCTGAGAGTGATAGAGAGTGTCAGAGAGTGTCAGAGAGTGTCAGAGAGTGTCAGAGAGTGTCTGAGAGTGTCAGAGATTGATAGACAGTGTCAGAGACTAATAGAGAGTGTCAGAGAGTGTCAGAGAGTGTCAGAGAGTGTCAGAGAGTGATAGTGAGTGTCAGAGAGAGTCAAAGAGAGAGATCGAGATTGATAGAGATTGCCAGAGATGGTCAGAGAGTGTCAGAGAGTTAAAGAGATTGCCGAGGATGTCACAGAGTGTCAGAGGTTGTCTGAGATTGATAGAGAGTGTCAGAGAGTGTCTGAGAGTGTCTGAGTGTGTCAGAGAGTGTCAGCAATTTTCAGAGTGTTTCAGAGAGTCATAGAGAGTGTCAGAGAGTATCAGAGATTATCAGAGAGTGTCTGAGAGTGATAGAGAGTGTCAGAGAGTGTCAGGGAGCGTCAGACAGTGTCTGAGAGTGTCAGAGATTGATATACAGTGTCACAGATTGATAGAGAGTGTCAGTGAGTGTCTGAGAGTGTCAGAGAGTGTCAGAGAGTGTAACAGAGTGTCACAGAGTGTCTGAGAGTGTCAGAGAGTGATAGTGAGTGTCAGAGAGAGTCAAAGAGAGAGATCGAGATTGATAGAGATTGTCAGAGATGGTCAGAGAGTGTCAGAGAGTGATACACAATGTCAGCGAATGTCAGACAGTGTCAGAGAGTGTCAGAGACTGTCAGAGAGTGATAGAGAGTGTCAGAGAGTGTCCGAGAGTGTCAGAGCTTGATAGACAGTGTTAGAGACTGATAGAGAGTGTCAGAGAGTGTCAGAGAGTGAGAGAGAGTGTCAGAGAGTGTCAGAGAGTGTCAGAGAGTGTCTGAGAGTGTAAGAGAGTGATAGTGAGTGTCAGAGAGACTCAAAGAGAGAGATCGAGATTGATAGAGATTGTCAGAGGTGGTCAGAGAGTGTCAGAGAGTGTCTGAGATTGATAGAGAGTGTCAGAGACTATCTGAGAGTGTCAGAGAGTGTCAGAGAGTGATCTCGAGTGTCAGAGAATGTCAGACAGTGTCAGAGAGTGTCAGAGAGTGTTAGAGAGTGTCAGAGAGTGATACAGAGTGTCAGAGAATGTCAGACAGTGTCAGAGAGTGTCAGAGACTGTCAGAGTGTGATAGAGAGTGATAGAGAGTGTCCGGGAGTGTCAGAGAGTGTCAGAGAGTGATAGTGAGTGTCAGAGAGAGTCAAAGAGAGAGATCGAGATTGATAGAGATTGTCAGAGATGGTCAGAGAGTTTCAGAGTGTTAAAGAGATTGCCGAGAATGTCAGAGAGTGTCAGAGAGTGTTAGAGAGTGTCAGAGAGTGATACAGAGTGTTAGAGAGTGTCAGAGAGTGATACAGAGTGTCAGAGAATGTCAGACAGTGTCAGAGAGTGTCAGAGACTGTCAGAGTGTGATAGAGTGTGATAGAGAGTGTCCGGGAGTGTCAGAGAGTGTCAGAGAGTGTCAGAGAGTGATAGTGAGTGTCAGAGAGAGACAAAGAGAGAGATCGAGATTGATGGAGATTGTCAGAGATGGTCAGAGAGTTTCAGAGAGTTAAAGAGATTGCCGAGAATGTCAGAGAGTGTCAGAGAGTGTCTGAGAGTGTCAGAGAGTGTCAGAGAGTGATACAGAGTGTCAGAGAATGTCAGACAGTGTCAGAGAGAGTCAGAGAGTGATAGAGAGTGTCTGAGATTGATAGAGAGTGTCAGAGAGTGTCTGAGAGTGTCAGAGAGTTTCAGAGAGTGTGTGCGAGAGTCTGAGAGTGTCAGAAAGTGATACAGAGTGTCCGGGATTGTCCGAGAGTGTCCAAGAGTATCAGAGAGTGTCGGAGAGTGTCAGAGAGTGATACACAGTGTCAGAGAGTGTCTGAGAGTGTCTGAGAGTGTCTGACTGTGTCTGAGTGTGTCTGAGAGTGTCAGAGAGTGTCAGAGAGTGATACAGAGTGTCTGAGCGTGTCTGAGAGTGTCTGAGTGTGTCTGAGTGGGTCTGAGTGTGTCTGAGTGTGTCTGAGTGTGTCTGAGAGTGTCTGAGAGAGTCTGAGAGTGTCAGAGAGTGCCAGAGAGTGATACCGAGTGTCAGAGAGTGAGACAGAGTGTCAGAGAGTGTCAGAGAGTGATACGGAGTGTCGGAGAGTGTCGGAGAGAGTCTGAGAGTGTCTGAGAGTGTCAGAGAGTGTCAGAGAGTCATAGAGGGTGTCAGAGAGTGATACAGAGTGTCGGAGAGTGTCGGAGAGAGTCTGAGAGTGTCTGAGTGTGTCTGAGTGTGTCTGAGAATGTCTGAGAGAGTCTGAGAGTGTCAGAGAGTGTCAGAGAGAGTCTGAGAGTGTCAGAGAGTGATACAGAGTGTCGGAGAGTGTCGGAGAGAGTCTGAGAGTGTCTGAGTGTGTCAGAGTGCGTCAGAGAGTCATAGAGAGTGTCAGAGCGTATCAGAGAGTGTCTGAGAGTGTCAGAGAGTGTCAGAGAGTGATAAAGAGTGTCCGGGAGTGTCGAAGAGTTTCAGAGAGTGATACAGAGTGCCAGAGAGTGTCAGAGAGTGTCAGAGGGTGTCAGAGAACGTCTGAGAGTGTCTGAGAGTGTCTGAGTGTGTCAGAGAGTGTCTGAGATTGATAGAGAGTGTCAGAGGGTGTCTGAGAGTGTCAGAGAGTGTCAGAGAGTGATACAGTGTGTCAGAGCATGTCAGACAGTGTCAGAGAGTGTCAGAGAGTGATACAGAGTGTCAGAGAATGTCAGACAGTGTCAGAGAGTGTCAGAGAGTGTCAGAGACTGTCAGAGAGTGTCAGAGAGTGATAGAGATTGTCCGGGAGTGTCACAGAGTGTCTGAGAGTGTTAGAGAGTGATAGTGAGTGTCAGAGAGATTCAAAGAGAGAGATCGAGATTGATAGAGATTGTCAGAGATGGTCAGAGTGTGTCAGAGAGTGTCTGAGAGTGTCTGAGAGTGTCAGAGAGTGTCAGAGAATGTCAAACAGTGTCAGAGAGTGTCAGAGAGTGATACAGAGTGTCAGAGAATGTCAGACAGTGTCAGAGAGTGTCAGAGAGTGTCAAAGAGTGTCAGAGAGTGTCAGAGAGTGACAGAGAGTGTCTCAGAGTGTCTCAGAGTGTCAGAGAGAGTCAGTGAGTGATAGAGAGTGTCAGAGAGTGTCAGACAGTGTCAGGGAGTGTCTGAGAGTGTCTGTGACTGTCTGAGAGTCTCTGAGAGTGTCTGAGTGTGTCAGAGAGAGTCAGCGAGTGTCAGAGAGTGTCAGAGAGTCATATACAGTGTCAGAGAGTATCAGAGAGTTTCTGAGAGTGATCGAGAGTGTCAGAGAGTGTCAGAGAGTGTCTGAGAGTGTCAGAGATTGATAGACAGTGTCAGAGACTGATAGAGAGTGTCAGAGAGTGTCAGAGAGTGAGAGAGAGTGTCAGAGAGTGTCAGAGAGTGTCAGAGAGTGTCTGAGAGTGTCAGAGAGTGATAGTGAGTGTCAGAGAGACTCAAACAGAGAGATCGAGATTGATAGAGATTGTCAGAGGTGGTCAGAGAGTGTCAGAGAGTGTCTGAAATTGACAGAGAGTGTCAGAGCGTGTCTGAGAGTGTCAGAGAGTGTCAGAGAGTGATACAGAGTGTCACAGAATGTCAGACAGTGTCAGAGAGTGTCAGAGAGTGTTAGAGAGTGTCAGAGAGTGATACAGAGTGTCAGAGAATGTCAGACAGTGTCAGAGAGTGTCAGAGACTGTCAGAGTGTGATAGAGAGTGATAGAGAGTGTCCGGGAGTGTCAGAGAGTGTCAGAGAGTGATAGTGAGTGTCAGAGAGAGTCAAAGAGAGAGATCGAGATTGATAGAGATTGTCAGAGATGGTCAGAGAGTTTCAGAGTGTTAAAGAGATTGCCGAGAATGTCAGAGAGTGTCAGAGAGTGTTAGAGAGTGTCAGAGAGTGATACAGAGTGTTAGAGAGTGTCAGAGAGTGATACAGAGTGTCAGAGAATGTCAGACAGTGTCAGAGAGTGTCAGAGACTGTCAGAGTGTGATAGAGTGTGATAGAGAGTGTCCGGGAGTGTCAGAGAGTGTCAGAGAGTGTCAGAGAGTGTCAGAGAGTGATAGTGAGTGTCAGAGAGAGACAAAGAGAGAGATCGAGATTGATGGAGATTGTCAGAGATGGTCAGAGAGTTTCAGAGAGTTAAAGAGATTGCCGAGAATGTCAGAGAGTGTCAGAGAGTGTCTGAGAGTGTCAGAGAGTGTCAGAGAGTGATACAGAGTGTCAGAGAATGTCAGACAGTGTCAGAGAGAGTCAGAGAGTGATAGAGAGTGTCTGAGATTGATAGAGAGTGTCAGAGAGTGTCTGAGAGTGTCAGAGAGTTTCAGAGAGTGTG
Organism: Heterodontus francisci; assembly: GCF_036365525.1. Classification (NCBI taxonomy): domain Eukaryota; kingdom Metazoa; phylum Chordata; class Chondrichthyes; order Heterodontiformes; family Heterodontidae; genus Heterodontus; species Heterodontus francisci. The sequence goes on from NC_090373.1 coordinate 25,606,327, forward strand.
TGCGAGAGTCTGAGAGTGTCAGAAAGTGATACAGAGTGTCCGGGATTGTCCGAGAGTGTCCAAGAGTATCAGAGAGTGTCGGAGAGTGTCAGAGAGTGATACACAGTGTCAGAGAGTGTCTGAGAGTGTCTGAGAGTGTCTGACTGTGTCTGAGTGTGTCTGAGAGTGTCAGAGAGTGTCAGAGAGTGATACAGAGTGTCTGAGCGTGTCTGAGAGTGTCTGAGTGTGTCTGAGTGGGTCTGAGTGTGTCTGAGTGTGTCTGAGTGTGTCTGAGAGTGTCTGAGAGAGTCTGAGAGTGTCAGAGAGTGCCAGAGAGTGATACCGAGTGTCAGAGAGTGAGACAGAGTGTCAGAGAGTGTCAGAGAGTGATACGGAGTGTCGGAGAGTGTCGGAGAGAGTCTGAGAGTGTCTGAGAGTGTCAGAGAGTGTCAGAGAGTCATAGAGGGTGTCAGAGAGTGATACAGAGTGTCGGAGAGTGTCGGAGAGAGTCTGAGAGTGTCTGAGTGTGTCTGAGTGTGTCTGAGAATGTCTGAGAGAGTCTGAGAGTGTCAGAGAGTGTCAGAGAGAGTCTGAGAGTGTCAGAGAGTGATACAGAGTGTCGGAGAGTGTCGGAGAGAGTCTGAGAGTGTCTGAGTGTGTCAGAGTGCGTCAGAGATTCATAGAGAGTGTCAGAGCGTATCAGAGAGTGTCTGAGAGTGTCAGAGAGTGTCAGAGAGTGATAAAGAGTGTCCGGGAGTGTCCAAGAGTTTCAGAGAGTGATACAGAGTGCCAGAGAGTGTCAGAGAGTGTCAGAGGGTGTCAGAGAACGTCTGAGAGTGTCTGAGAGTGTCTGAGTGTGTCAGAGAGTGTCTGAGATTGATAGAGAGTGTCAGAGGGTGTCTGAGAGTGTCAGAGAGTGTCAGAGAGTGATACAGTGTGTCAGAGCATGTCAGACAGTGTCAGAGAGTGTCAGAGAGTGATACAGAGTGTCAGAGAATGTCAGACAGTGTCAGAGAGTGTCAGAGAGTGTCAGAGACTGTCAGAGAGTGTCAGAGAGTGATAGAGATTGTCCGGGAGTGTCACAGAGTGTCTGAGAGTGTCAGAGAGTGATAGTGAGTGTCAGAGAGATTCAAAGAGAGAGATCGAGATTGATAGAGATTGTCAGAGATGGTCAGAGTGTGTCAGAGAGTGTCTGAGAGTGTCTGAGAGTGTCAGAGAGTGTCAGAGAATGTCAAACAGTGTCAGAGAGTGTCAGAGAGTGATACAGAGTGTCAGAGAATGTCAGACAGTGTCAGAGAGTGTCAGAGAGTGTCAAAGAGTGTCAGAGAGTGTCAGAGAGTGACAGAGAGTGTCTCAGAGTGTCTCAGAGTGTCAGAGAGAGTCAGTGAGTGATAGAGAGTGTCAGAGAGTGTCAGACAGTGTCAGGGAGTGTCTGAGAGTGTCTGTGACTGTCTGAGAGTCTCTGAGAGTGTCTGAGTGTGTCAGAGAGTGTCAGCGAGTGTCAGAGAGTGTCAGAGAGTCATATACAGTGTCAGAGAGTATCAGAGAGTTTCTGAGAGTGATCGAGAGTGTCAGAGAGTGTCAGAGAGTGTCTGAGAGTGTCAGAGATTGATAGACAGTGTCAGAGACTGATAGAGAGTGTCAGAGAGTGTCAGAGAGTGAGAGAGAGTGTCAGAGAGTGTCAGAGAGTGTCAGAGAGTGTCTGAGAGTGTCAGAGAGTGATAGTGAGTGTCAGAGAGACTCAAACAGAGAGATCGAGATTGATAGAGATTGTCAGAGGTGGTCAGAGAGTGTCAGAGAGTGTCTGAAATTGACAGAGAGTGTCAGAGCGTGTCTGAGAGTGTCAGAGAGTGTCAGAGAGTGATACAGAGTGTCACAGAATGTCAGACAGTGTCAGAGAGTGTCAGAGAGTGTTAGAGAGTGTCAGAGAGTGATACAGAGTGTCAGAGAATGTCAGACAGTGTCAGAGAGTGTCAGAGATTGTCAGAGTGTGATAGAGAGTGATAGAGAGTGTCCGGGAGTGACAGAGAGTGTCAGAGAGTGTCAGAGAGTGTCAGAGAGTGATAGTGAGTGTCAGAGAGAGTCAAAGAGAGAGATCGAGATTGATAGAGATTGTCAGAGATGGTCAGAGAGTTTCAGAGAGTTAAAGAGATTGCTGAGAATGTCAGAGAGTGTCAGAGAGTGTCTGAGAGTGTCAGAGAGTGTCAGAGAGTGATAGAGTGTCAGAGAATGTCAGACAGTGTCAGAGATTGTTTGAGAGTGATAGAGAGTGTCTGAGATTGATAGAGAGTGTCAGAGAGCGTCAGAGAGTGTCTGAGAGTGTCAGAGAGTGTCAGAGAGTGTCAGAGAGCGATAGAGAGTGTCCGGGAGTGTCCGAGAGTGTCAGAGAGAGTCAGAGAGTGAAACAGAGTGTCTGAGCGTGTCTGAGAGTGTCTGAGTGTGTCTGAGTGTGTCTGAGTGTGTCTGAGAGTGTCTGAGAGAGTCTGAGAGTGTCAGAGAGTGTCAGAGAGTGTCTGAGCGTGTCAGAGAGTGATACAGAGTGTCGGAGTGTGTCACAGAGTCATACAATGTGTCGGAGAGTGTCGGAGAGAGTCTGAGAGTGTCTGAGTGTGTCAGAGTGTGTCAGAGAGTCATAGAGAGTGTCAGAGAGTATCAGAGAGTGTCTGAGAGTGTCTGAGAGTGTCAGAGAGTGTCAGAGAGTGTCAGAAAGTGATAGAGAGTGTCCGGGAGTGTCCGAGAGTGTCAGAGAGTGATACAGAGTGTCAGAGAGTGTCAGAGAGTGATAGAGAGTGTCAGAGAGTGTCAGAGGGTGTCAGAGAGCGTCTGAGAGTGTCAGCGAGTGTCAGTGAGTGTCAGAGAGTCATAGAGAGTGTCAGAGAGTATCAGAGAGTGTCTGAGAGTGATAGAGAGTGTCAGAGAGTGTCAGAGAGTGTCAGAGAGTGATACAGAGTGTCAGAGCATGTCAGAGAGTGCCAGAGAGTGTCAGAGATTGATAGACAGTGTCAGAGATTGATAGAGAGTGTCAGAGAGTGTCAGAGAGTATCACAGAGTGTCACAGAGTGTCACAGAGTGATAGTGAGTGTCAGAGAGAGTCAAAGAGAGAGATCGAGATTGATAGAGATTGTCAGAGATGGTCAGAGAGAGTCAGAGAGTGTCAGCGAGTGTCAGTGAGTGTCAGAGAGTCATACAGAGTGTCAGATATTATCAGCGAGTGTCTGAGAGTATCTGAGAGTGTCAGAGAGTGATACAGAGTGTCAGAGCATGTCAGACAGTGTCAGAGAGTGTCAGAGAGTGTCAGCGAGTGTCAGTGAGTGTCAGAGAGTCATACAGAGTGTCAGATAGTATCAGCGAGTGTCTGAGAGTATCTGAGAGTGTCAGAGAGTGATACAGAGTGTCAGAGAATGTCAGACAGTGTCAGAGAGTGTCAGAGACTGTCAGAGAGTGATAGAGATTGTCCGGGAGTGTCACAGAGTGTCTGAGAGTGTCAGAGAGTGATAGTGAGTGTCAGAGAGATTCAAAGAGAGAGATCGAGATTGATAGAGATTGTCAGAGATGGTCAGAGAGTGTCAGAGAGTTAAAGAGATTGCCGAGAATGTCACAGAGTGTCAGAGAGTGTCTTGGAGTGTCTGAGAGTGTCAGAGAGTGTCAGAGATTGATACAGAGTGTCAGAGAATGTCAAACAGTGTCAGAGAGTGTCAGAGAGTGTCAGTGAGTGATACAGAGTGTCAGAGAATGTCAGACAGTGTCAGAGAGTGTCAGAGACTGTCACAGAATGATAGAGAGTGTCAGAGAGTGTCAGAGAGTGTCTGAGAGTGTCTGAGAGTGTCAGAGAGTGTCAGAGAGTGATAGAGAGTGTCAGAGAGTGTCAGAGAGTGTCAGAGAGTGTCTGAGAGTGTCAGAGAGTGTCAGAGAGTGCTACAGAGTGTCAGAGAATGTCAGACAGTGTCAGAGAGTGTCAGAGAGTGTCTGAGAGTGTCAGAGAGTGTCAGAGAGTGTCAGAGAGTGTCAGAGAGTGATAGTGAGTGTCAGAGAGTGTCAGAGAGTGTCAGAGAGTGTGAGAGAGTGTCTGAGAGTGTCAGAGAGTGTCTGAGAGTGTCAGAGAGTGTCAGAGAGTGATAGAGAGTGTCAGAGAGTGTCAGAGAGTGTCTGAGAGTGTCAGAGAGTGATAGTGAGTGTCAGAGAGTGATAGTGAGTGTCAGAGAGTGATAGTGAGTGTCTGAGAGTGTCAGAGAGTGATAGTGAGTGTCTGAGAGTGTCAGAGAGTGATAGTGAGTGTCTGAGAGTGTCAGAGAGTGATAGTGAGTGTCTGAGAGTGTCAGAGAGTGATAGAGAGTGTCAGAGAGTGTCAGAGAGTGTCTGAGAGTGTCAGAGAGTGATAGTGAGTGTCAGAGAGTGATAGTGAGTGTCTGAGAGTGTCAGAGAGTGATAGTGAGTGTCTGAGAGTGTCAGAGAGTGATAGTGAGTGTCTGAGAGTGTCAGAGAGTGATAGTGAGTGTCTGAGAGTGTCAGAGAGTGTCTGAGAGTGTCAGAGAGTGTCAGAGAGTGATAGAGAGTGTCAGAGAGTGTCAGAGAGTGTCTGAGAGTGTCAGAGAGTGATAGTGAGTGTCAGAGAGTGATAGTGAGTGTCTGAGAGTGTCAGAGAGTGATAGTGAGTGATAGAGAGTGTCAGAGAGTGTCAGAGAGTGTCTGAGAGTGTCAGAGAGTGATAGTGAGTGTCAGAGAGTGTCAGAGAGTGTCTGAGAGTGTCAGAGAGTGATAGTGAGTGTCTGAGAGTGTCAGAGAGTGATAGTGAGTGTCTGAGAGTGTCAGAGAGTGATAGTGAGTGTCTGAGAGTGTCAGAGAGTGATAGTGAGTGTCTGAGAGTGTCAGAGAGTGTCAGAGAGTGATAGTGAGTGTCTGAGAGTGTCAGAGAGTGTCAGAGAGTGATAGTGAGTGTCTGAGAGTGTCAGAGAGTGATAGTGAGTGTCTGAGAGTGTCAGAGAGTGTCAGAGAGTGATAGTGAGTGTCTGAGAGTGTCAGAGAGTGTCAGAGAGTGATAGTGAGTGTCTGAGAGTGTCAGAGAGTGATAGTGAGTGTCTGAGAGTGTCAGAGAGTGTCAGAGAGTGATAGTGAGTGTCTGAGAGTGTCAGAGAGTGTCAGAGAGTGTCAGAGAGTGTGAGAGAGTGTCTGAGAGTGTCAGAGAGTGTCTGAGAGTGTCAGAGAGTGTCAGAGAGTGATAGAGAGTGTCAGAGAGTGTCAGAGAGTGTCTGAGAGTGTCAGAGAGTGATAGTGAGTGTCAGAGAGTGATAGTGAGTGTCTGAGAGTGTCTGAGAGTGTCAGAGAGTGTCAGAGAGTGATAGTGAGTGTCAGAGAGTGATAGTGAGTGTCTGAGAGTGTCAGAGAGTGATAGTGAGTGTCTGAGAGTGTCAGAGAGTGTCAGAGAGTGATAGTGAGTGTCTGAGAGTGTCAGAGAGTGTCAGAGAGTGATAGTGAGTGTCTGAGAGTGTCAGAGAGTGATAGTGAGTGTCAGAGAGTGATAGTGAGTGTCTGAGAGTGTCAGAGAGTGTCAGAGAGTGATAGTGAGTGTCTGAGAGTGTCAGAGAGTGTCAGAGAGTGATAGTGAGTGTCTGAGAGTGTCAGAGAGTGATAGTGAGTGTCTGAGAGTGTCAGAGAGTGTCTGAGAGTGTCAGAGAGTGATAGTGAGTGTCTGAGAGTGTCAGAGAGTGATAGTGAGTGTCTGAGAGTGTCAGAGAGTGTCAGAGAGTGATAGTGAGTGTCTGAAAGTGTCAGAGAGTGTCAGAGAGTGATAGTGAGTGTCTGAGAGTGTCAGAGAGTGTCTGAGAGTGTCAGAGAGTGATAGTGAGTGTCTGAGAGTGTCAGAGAGTGATAGTGAGTGTCTGAGAGTGTCAGAGAGTGTCAGAGAGTGATAGTGAGTGTCTGAGAGTGTCAGAGAGTGATAGTGAGTGTCTGAGAGTGTCAGAGAGTGTCAGAGAGTGATAGTGAGTGTCTGAAAGTGTCAGAGAGTGTCAGAGAGTGATAGTGAGTGTCTGAGAGTGTCAGAGAGTGTCTGAGAGTGTCAGAGAGTGATAGTGAGTGTCTGAGAGTGTCAGAGAGTGTCAGAGAGTGATAGTGAGTGTCTGAGAGTGTCAGAGAGTGATAGTGAGTGTCTGAGAGTGTCAGAGAGTGTCAGAGAGTGATAGTGAGTGTCTGAAAGTGTCAGAGAGTGTCAGAGAGTGATAGTGAGTGTCTGAGAGTGTCAGAGAGTGTCTGAGAGTGTCAGAGAGTGATAGTGAGTGTCTGAGAGTGTCAGAGAGTGATAGTGAGTGTCTGAGAGTGTCAGAGAGTGTCAGAGAGTGATAGTGAGTGTCTGAGAGTGTCAGAGAGTGTCAGAGAGTGTCAGAGAGTGTGAGAGAGTGTCTGAGAGTGTCAGAGAGTGTCTGAGAGTGTCAGAGAGTGTCAGAGAGTGATAGAGAGTGTCAGAGAGTGTCAGAGAGTGTCTGAGAGTGTCAGAGAGTGATAGTGAGTGTCAGAGAGTGATAGTGAGTGTCTGAGAGTGTCAGAGAGTGATAGTGAGTGTCTGAGAGTGTCAGAGAGTGTCAGAGAGTGATAGTGAGTGTCAGAGAGTGATAGTGAGTGTCTGAGAGTGTCAGAGAGTGATAGTGAGTGTCTGAGAGTGTCAGAGAGTGTCAGAGAGTGATAGTGAGTGTCTGAGAGTGTCAGAGAGTGTCAGAGAGTGATAGTGAGTGTCTGAGAGTGTCAGAGAGTGATAGTGAGTGTCAGAGAGTGATAGTGAGTGTCTGAGAGTGTCAGAGAGTGTCAGAGAGTGATAGTGAGTGTCTGAGAGTGTCAGAGAGTGTCAGAGAGTGATAGTGAGTGTCTGAGAGTGTCAGAGAGTGATAGTGAGTGTCTGAGAGTGTCAGAGAGTGTCAGAGAGTGATAGTGAGTGTCTGAGAGTGTCAGAGAGTGTCTGAGAGTGTCAGAGAGTGATAGTGAGTGTCTGAGAGTGTCAGAGAGTGATAGTGAGTGTCTGAGAGTGTCAGAGAGTGTCAGAGAGTGATAGTGAGTGTCTGAAAGTGTCAGAGAGTGTCAGAGAGTGATAGTGAGTGTCTGAGAGTGTCAGAGAGTGTCTGAGAGTGTCAGAGAGTGATAGTGAGTGTCTGAGAGTGTCAGAGAGTGATAGTGAGTGTCTGAGAGTGTCAGAGAGTGATAGTGAGTGTCTGAGAGTGTCAGAGAGTGTCAGAGAGTGATAGTGAGTGTCTGAGAGTGTCAGAGAGTGATAGTGAGTGTCTGAGAGTGTCAGAGAGTGTCAGAGAGTGATAGTGAGTGTCTGAGAGTGTCAGAGAGTGTCTGAGAGTGTCAGAGAGTGTCAGAGAGTGATAGAGAGTGTCAGAGAGTGTCAGAGAGTGTCTGAGAGTGTCAGAGAGTGATAGTGAGTGTCTGAGAGTGTCAGAGAGTGATAGTGAGTGTCAGAGAGTGTCAGAGAGTGTCTGAGAGTGTCAGAGAGTGATAGTGAGTGTCAGAGAGTGTCAGAGAGTGTCTGAGAGTGTCAGAGAGTGATAGTGAGTGTCTGAGAGTGTCAGAGAGTGATAGTGAGTGTCTGAGAGTGTCAGAGAGTGATAGTGAGTGTCTGAGAGTGTCAGAGAGTGATAGTGAGTGTCTGAGAGTGTCAGAGAGTGTCAGAGAGTGATAGTGAGTGTCTGAGAGTGTCAGAGAGTGTCAGAGAGTGATAGTGAGTGTCTGAGAGTGTCAGAGAGTGATAGTGAGTGTCTGAGAGTGTCAGAGAGTGTCAGAGAGTGATAGTGAGTGTCTGAGAGTGTCAGAGAGTGTCAGAGAGTGATAGTGAGTGTCTGAGAGTGTCAGAGAGTGTCAGAGAGTGATAGTGAGTGTCTGAGAGTGTCAGAGAGTGATAGTGAGTGTCTGAGAGTGTCAGAGAGTGTCAGAGAGTGATAGTGAGTGTCTGAGAGTGTCAGAGAGTGTCTGAGAGTGTCAGAGAGTGATAGTGAGTGTCTGAGAGTGTCAGAGAGTGTCAGAGAGTGATAGTGAGTGTCTGAGAGTGTCAGAGAGTGTCAGAGAGTGTCAGAGAGTGTGAGAGAGTGTCTGAGAGTGTCAGAGAGTGTCTGAGAGTGTCAGAGAGTGTCAGAGAGTGATAGAGAGTGTCAGAGAGTGTCAGAGAGTGTCTGAGAGTGTCAGAGAGTGATAGTGAGTGTCAGAGAGTGATAGTGAGTGTCTGAGAGTGTCTGAGAGTGTCAGAGAGTGTCAGAGAGTGATAGTGAGTGTCAGAGAGTGATAGTGAGTGTCTGAGAGTGTCAGAGAGTGATAGTGAGTGTCTGAGAGTGTCAGAGAGTGTCAGAGAGTGATAGTGAGTGTCTGAGAGTGTCAGAGAGTGTCAGAGAGTGATAGTGAGTGTCTGAGAGTGTCAGAGAGTGATAGTGAGTGTCAGAGAGTGATAGTGAGTGTCTGAGAGTGTCAGAGAGTGTCAGAGAGTGATAGTGAGTGTCTGAGAGTGTCAGAGAGTGTCAGAGAGTGATAGTGAGTGTCTGAGAGTGTCAGAGAGTGATAGTGAGTGTCTGAGAGTGTCAGAGAGTGTCTGAGAGTGTCAGAGAGTGATAGTGAGTGTCTGAGAGTGTCAGAGAGTGATAGTGAGTGTCTGAGAGTGTCAGAGAGTGTCAGAGAGTGATAGTGAGTGTCTGAAAGTGTCAGAGAGTGTCAGAGAGTGATAGTGAGTGTCTGAGAGTGTCAGAGAGTGTCTGAGAGTGTCAGAGAGTGATAGTGAGTGTCTGAGAGTGTCAGAGAGTGATAGTGAGTGTCTGAGAGTGTCAGAGAGTGTCAGAGAGTGATAGTGAGTGTCTGAGAGTGTCAGAGAGTGATAGTGAGTGTCTGAGAGTGTCAGAGAGTGTCAGAGAGTGATAGTGAGTGTCTGAAAGTGTCAGAGAGTGTCTGAGAGTGTCAGAGAGTGATAGTGAGTGTCTGAGAGTGTCAGAGAGTGTCAGAGAGTGATAGTGAGTGTCTGAGAGTGTCAGAGAGTGATAGTGAGTGTCTGAGAGTGTCAGAGAGTGTCAGAGAGTGATAGTGAGTGTCTGAAAGTGTCAGAGAGTGTCAGAGAGTGATAGTGAGTGTCTGAGAGTGTCAGAGAGTGTCTGAGAGTGTCAGAGAGTGATAGTGAGTGTCTGAGAGTGTCAGAGAGTGATAGTGAGTGTCTGAGAGTGTCAGAGAGTGTCAGAGAGTGATAGTGAGTGTCTGAGAGTGTCAGAGAGTGTCAGAGAGTGTCAGAGAGTGTGAGAGAGTGTCTGAGAGTGTCAGAGAGTGTCTGAGAGTGTCAGAGAGTGTCAGAGAGTGATAGAGAGTGTCAGAGAGTGTCAGAGAGTGTCTGAGAGTGTCAGAGAGTGATAGTGAGAGTCAGAGAGTGATAGTGAGTGTCTGAGAGTGTCAGAGAGTGATAGTGAGTGTCTGAGAGTGTCAGAGAGTGTCAGAGAGTGTCAGAGAGTGATAGTGAGTGTCAGAGAGTGATAGTGAGTGTCTGAGAGTGTCAGAGAGTGATAGTGAGTGTCTGAGAGTGTCAGAGAGTGTCAGAGAGTGATAGTGAGTGTCTGAGAGTGTCAGAGAGTGTCAGAGAGTGATAGTGAGTGTCTGAGAGTGTCAGAGAGTGATAGTGAGTGTCAGAGAGTGATAGTGAGTGTCTGAGAGTGTCAGAGAGTGTCAGAGAGTGATAGTGAGTGTCTGAGAGTGTCAGAGAGTGTCAGAGAGTGATAGTGAGTGTCTGAGAGTGTCAGAGAGTGATAGTGAGTGTCTGAGAGTGTCAGAGAGTGTCAGAGAGTGATAGTGAGTGTCTGAGAGTGTCAGAGAGTGTCTGAGAGTGTCAGAGAGTGATAGTGAGTGTCTGAGAGTGTCAGAGAGTGATAGTGAGTGTCTGAGAGTGTCAGAGAGTGTCAGAGAGTGATAGTGAGTGTCTGAAAGTGTCAGAGAGTGTCAGAGAGTGATAGTGAGTGTCTGAGAGTGTCAGAGAGTGTCTGAGAGTGTCAGAGAGTGATAGTGAGTGTCTGAGAGTGTCAGAGAGTGATAGTGAGTGTCTGAGAGTGTCAGAGAGTGTCAGAGAGTGATAGTGAGTGTCTGAGAGTGTCAGAGAGTGATAGTGAGTGATAGTGAGTGTCAGAGAGTGTCAGAGAGTGATAGTGAGTGTCTGAGAGTGTCAGAGAGTGTCTGAGAGTGTCAGAGAGTGTCAGAGAGTGATAGAGAGTGTCAGAGAGTGTCAGAGAGTGTCTGAGAGTGTCAGAGAGTGATAGTGAGTGTCTGAGAGTGTCAGAGAGTGATAGTGAGTGTCTGAGAGTGTCAGAGAGTGTCAGAGAGTGATAGTGAGTGTCTGAGAGTGTCAGAGAGTGTCAGAGAGTGATAGTGAGTGTCTGAGAGTGTCAGAGAGTGATAGTGAGTGTCTGAGAGTGTCAGAGAGTGTCAGAGAGTGATAGTGAGTGTCTGAGAGTGTCAGAGAGTGTCTGAGAGTGTCAGAGAGTGATAGTGAGTGTCTGAGAGTGTCAGAGAGTGATAGTGAGTGTCTGAGAGTGTCAGAGAGTGTCAGAGAGTGATAGTGAGTGTCTGAGAGTGTCAGAGAGTGATAGTGAGTGTCTGAGAGTGTCAGAGAGTGTCAGAGAGTGATAGTGAGTGTCTGAGAGTGTCAGAGAGTGTCAGAGAGTGATAGTGAGTGTCTGAGAGTGTCAGAGAGTGATAGTGAGTGTCTGAGAGTGTCAGAGAGTGTCAGAGAGTGATAGTGAGTGTCTGAGAGTGTCAGAGAGTGTCTGAGAGTGTCAGAGAGTGATAGTGAGTGTCTGAGAGTGTCAGAGAGTGATAGTGAGTGTCTGAGAGTGTCAGAGAGTGTCAGAGAGTGATAGTGAGTGTCTGAGAGTGTCAGAGAGTGTCAGAGAGTGATAGTGAGTGTCTGAGAGTGTCAGAGAGTGTCTGAGAGTGTCAGAGAGTGATAGTGAGTGTCTGAGAGTGTCAGAGAGTGATAGTGAGTGTCTGAGAGTGTCAGAGAGTGTCAGAGAGTGATAGTGAGTGCCTGAGAGTGTCAGAGAGTGATAGTGAGTGTCTGAGAGTGAGAGAGTGTGTGAGAGTGTCAGAGAGTGATAGTGAGTGTCAGAGAGTGTCAGAGAGTGTCAGAGAGTGTCTGAGAGTGTCAGAGAGTGTCAGAGAGTGTCTGAGAGTGTCAGAGAGTGTCAGAGAGTGATAGTGAGTGTCTGAGAGTGTCAGAGAATGTCTGAGAGTGTCAGAGAGTGTCAGAGAGTGTCAGAGAGTGTCTGAGAGTGTCAGAGAGTGTCAGAGAGTGATAGTGAGTGTCAGAGAGTGTCAGAGAGTGTCAGAGAGTATCAGAGAGTGTCAGAGAGTGATAGTGAGTGTCTGAGAGTGTCAGAGAGTGTCTGAGAGTGTCAGAGAGTGTCTGAGAGTGTCAGAGAGTGATAGTGAGTGTCTGAGAGTGTCAGAGAGTGTCTGAGAGTGTCAGAGAGTGTCAGAGAGTGTCTGAGAGTGTCAGAGAGTGTCAGAGAGTGATAGTGAGTGTCTGAGAGTGTCAGAGAGTGTCTGAGAGTGTCAAAGAGTGTCAGAGAGTGATAGTGAGTGTCTGAGAGTGTCAGAGAGTGTCTGAGAGTGTCAGAGAGTGATAGTGAATGTCTGAGAGTGTCAGAGAGTGTCTGAGAGTGTCAGAGAGTGTCAGAGAGTGTCTGAGAGTGTCAGAGAGTGTCAGAGAGTGTCTGAGAGTGTCTGAGAGTGTCAGAGAGTGTCTGAGAGTGTCAGAGAGTGTCAGAGAGTGTCTGAGTGTGTCAGAGAGTCTCAGAGAGTGTCTGAGAGTGTCTGAGAGTGTCAGAGAGTGTCAGAGAGTGTCAGAGAGTGCAACAGAGTGTCAGAGAATGTCAGACAGTGTCAGAGAGTGTCAGAGAGTGTCTGAGAGTGTCAGAGAGTGTCAGAGATTGCAAGAGAGTGTCTGAGAGTGTCAGAGAGTGTCAGAGAGTGTCAGAGAGTGTCAGAGAGTGATAGAGAGTGTCAGAGAGTGTCAGAGAGTGTCTGAGCGTGTCGGAGAGTGTCAGAGACTGTCTGAGAGTGTCAGAGAGTGTCAGAGAGTGTCAGAGAGTGATAGAGAGTGTCAGAGAGTGTCAGAGAGTGTCTGAGAGTGTCAGAGAGTGTCTGAGAGTGTCAGAGAGTGTCAGAGAGTGATCGAGAGTGTCAGAGAGTGTCAGAGAGTGTCAGAGAGTGTCTGAGAGTGTCAGAGAGTGTCTGAGAATGTCAGAGAGTGTCTGAGAATGTCAGAGAGTGTCAGAGAGTGTCAGAGAGTGATCGAGATTGTCAGAGTGTCTGAGAGTGTCAGAGAGTGTCAGAGAGTGTCTGAGAGTGTCAGAGAGTGTCAGAGAGTGATAGTGAGTGTCTGAGAGTGTCAGAGAGTGACAGAGAGTGTCTGAGAGTGTCAGAGAGTGTCAGAGAGTGTCTGAGAGTGTCAGAGAGTGTCAGAGATTGATAGAGAGTGTCAGAGAGTGTCTGAGAGTGTCAGAGAGTGTCAGAGAGTGTCAGAGATTGATACAGAGTGTCAGAGAATGTCAAACAGTGTCAGAGAGTGTCAGAGAGTGTCAGTGAGTGATACAGAGTGTCAGAGAATGTCAGACAGTGTCAGAGAGTGTCAGAGACTGTCACAGAATGATAGAGAGTGTCAGAGAGTGTCAGAGAGTGTCTGAGAGTGTCTGAGAGTGTCAGAGAGTGTCAGAGAGTGATAGAGAGTGTCAGAGAGTGTCAGAGAGTGTCAGAGAGTGTCTGAGAGTGTCAGAGAGTGTCAGAGAGTGCTACAGAGTGTCAGAGAATGTCAGACAGTGTCAGAGAGTGTCAGAGAGTGTCTGAGAGTGTCAGAGAGTGTCAGAGAGTGTCAGAGAGTGTCAGAGAGTGATAGTGAGTGTCAGAGAGTGTCAGAGAGTGTCAGAGAGTGTGAGAGAGTGTCTGAGAGTGTCAGAGAGTGTCTGAGAGTGTCAGAGAGTGTCAGAGAGTGTCTGAGAGTGTCAGAGAGTGTCAGAGAGTGATAGTGAGTGTCTGAGAGTGTCAGAGAGTGCTACAGAGTGTCAGAGAATGTCAGACAGTGTCAGAGAGTGTCAGAGAGTGTCTGAGAGTGTCAGAGAGTGTCAGAGAGTGTCAGAGAGTGTCAGAGAGTGATAGTGAGTGTCAGAGAGTGTCAGAGAGTGTCAGAGAGTGTGAGAGAGTGTCTGAGAGTGTCAGAGAGTGTCTGAGAGTGTCAGAGAGTGTCAGAGAGTGTCTGAGAGTGTCAGAGAGTGTCAGAGAGTGATAGTGAGTGTCTGAGAGTGTCAGAGAGTGTCTGAGAGTGTCAGAGAGTGTCAGAGAGTGATAGTGAGTGTCTGAGAGTGTCAGAGAGTGTCTGAGAGTGTCAGAGAGTGATAGTGAATGTCTGAGAGTGTCAGAGAGTGTCTGAGAGTGTCAGAGAGTGTCAGAGAGTGTCTGAGAGTGTCAGAGAGTGTCAGAGAGTGTCTGAGAGTGTCTGAGAGTGTCAGAGAGTGTCTGAGAGTGTCAGAGAGTGTCAGAGAGTGTCTGAGTGTGTCAGAGAGTCTCAGAGAGTGTCTGAGAGTGTCTGAGAGTGTCAGAGAGTGTCAGAGAGTGTCAGAAAGTGCAACAGAGTGTCAGAGAATGTCAGACAGTGTCAGAGAGTGTCAGAGAGTGTCTGAGAGTGTCAGAGAGTGTCAGAGATTGTCAGAGAGTGTCTGAGAGTGTCAGAGAGTGTCAGAGAGTGTCAGAGAGTGTCAGAGAGTGATAGAGAGTGTCAGAGAGTGTCAGAGAGTGTCTGAGCGTGTCAGAGAGTGTCAGAGACTGTCTGAGAGTGTCAGAGAGTGTCAGAGAGTGTCAGAGAGTGATAGAGAGTGTCAGAGAGTGTCAGAGAGTGTCTGAGAGTGTCAGAGAGTGTCTGAGAGTGTCAGAGAGTGTCAGAGAGTGATCGAGAGTGTCAGAGAGTGTCAGAGAGTGTCAGAGAGTGTCAGAGAGTGATAGAGAGTGTCAGAGAGTGTCAGAGAGTGTCTGAGAGTGTCAGAGAGTGTCTGAGAGTGTCAGAGAGTGTCAGAGAGTGATCGAGAGTGTCAGAGAGTGTCAGAGAGTGTCAGAGAGTGTCTGAGAGTGTCAGAGAGTGTCTGAGAATGTCAGAGAGTGTCAGAGAGTGTCAGAGAGTGATCGAGAGTGTCAGAGAGTGTCTGAGAGTGTCAGAGAGTGTCAGAGAGTGTCAGAGAGTGTCAGAGAGTGTCTGAGAGTGTCAGAGAGTGTCTGAGAATGTCAGAGAGTGTCAGAGAGTGTCAGAGAGTGATCGAGATTGTCAGAGTGTCTGAGAGTGTCAGAGAGTGTCAGAGAGTGTCTGAGAGTGTCAGAGAGTGTCAGAGAGTGATAGTGAGTGTCTGAGAGTGTCAGAGAGTGACAGAGAGTGTCTGAGAGTGTCAGAGAGTGTCAGAGAGTGTCTGAGAGTGTCAGAGAGTGTCAGAGATTGATAGAGAGTGTCAGAGAGTGTCTGAGAGTGTCAGAGAGTGTCAGAGAGTGTCAGAGATTGATACAGAGTGTCAGAGAATGTCAAACAGTGTCAGAGAGTGTCAGAGAGTGTCAGTGAGTGATACAGAGTGTCAGAGAATGTCAGACAGTGTCAGAGAGTGTCAGAGACTGTCACAGAATGATAGAGAGTGTCAGAGAGTGTCAGAGAGTGTCTGAGAGTGTCTGAGAGTGTCAGAGAGTGTCAGAGAGTGATAGAGAGTGTCAGAGAGTGTCAGAGAGTGTCAGAGAGTGTCTGAGAGTGTCAGAGAGTGTCAGAGAGTGCTACAGAGTGTCAGAGAATGTCAGACAGTGTCAGAGAGTGTCAGAGAGTGTCTGAGAGTGTCAGAGAGTGTCAGAGAGTGTCAGAGAGTGTCAGAGAGTGATAGTGAGTGTCAGAGAGTGTCAGAGAGTGTCAGAGAGTGTGAGAGAGTGTCTGAGAGTGTCAGAGAGTGTCTGAGAGTGTCAGAGAGTGTCAGAGAGTGATAGAGAGTGTCAGAGAGTGTCAGAGAGTGTCTGAGAGTGTCAGAGAGTGATAGTGAGTGTCAGAGAGTGATAGTGAGTGTCTGAGAGTGTCAGAGAGTGATAGTGAGTGTCTGAGAGTGTCGGAGAGTGATAGAGAGTGTCAGAGAGTGTCAGAGAGTGTCTGAGAGTGTCAGAGAGTGATAGTGAGTGTCTGAGAGTGTCAGAGAGTGATAGTGAGTGTCTGAGAGTGTCTGAGAGTGATAGTGAGTGTCTGAGAGTGTCAGAGAATGATAGTGAGTGTCTGAGAGTGTCAGAGAGTGTCAGAGAGTGATAGTGAGTGTCTGAGAGTGTCAGAGAGTGTCAGAGAGTGATAGTGAGTGTCTGAGAGTGTCAGAGAGTGTCTGAGAGTGTCAGAGAGTGATAGTGAGTGTCTGAGAGTGTCAGAGAGTGATAGTGAGTGTCTGAGAGTGTCAGTGAGTGTCAGAGAGTGATAGTGAGTGTCTGAGAGTGTCAGAGAGTGTCAGAGAGTGATAGTGAGTGTCTGAGAGTGTCAGAGAGTGTCTGAGAGTGTCAGAGAGTGATAGTGAGTGTCTGAGAGTGTCAGAGAGTGATAGTGAGTGTCTGAGAGTGTCAGAGAGTGTCAGAGAGTGATAGTGAGTGTCTGAGAGTGTCAGAGAGTGATAGTGAGTGTCTGAGAGTGTCAGAGAGTGTCAGAGAGTGATAGTGAGTGTCTGAGAGTGTCAGAGAGTGATAGTGAGTGTCTGAGAGTGTCAGAGAGTGTCAGAGTGATAGTGAGTGTCTGAGAGTGAGAGAGTGTGTGAGAGTGTCAGAGAGTGATAGTGAGTGTCTGAGAGTGTCAGAGAGTGTCAGAGAGTGTCAGAGAGTGTCTGAGAGTGTCAGAGAGTGTCAGAGAGTGTCTGAGAGTGTCAGAGAGTGTCAGAGAGTGATAGTGAGTGTCTGAGAGTGTCAGAGAATGTCTGAGAGTGTCAGAGAGTGTCAGAGAGTGTCAGAGAGTGTCTGAGAGTGTCAGAGAGTGTCAGAGAGTGATAGTGAGTGTCAGAGAGTGTCAGAGAGTGTCAGAGAGTATCAGAGAGTGTCAGAGAGTGATAGTGAGTGTCTGAGAGTGTCAGAGAGTGTCTGAGAGTGTCAGAGAGTGATAGTGAGTGTCTGAGAGTGTCAGAGAGTGTCTGAGAGTGTCAGAGAGTGTCAGAGAGTGTCTGAGAGTGTCAGAGAGTGTCAGAGTGTGTCTGAGAGTGTCAGAGAGTGTCAGAGAGTGATAGTGAGTGTCTGAGAGTGTCAGAGAGTGATAGTGAGTGTCTGAGAGTGTCAGAGAGTGATAGTGAGTGTCTGAGAGTGTCAGAGAGTGTCAGAGAGTGATAGTGAGTGTCTGAGAGTGTCAGAGAGTGTCAGAGAGTGATAGTGAGTGTCTGAGAGTGTCAGAGAGTGATAGTGAGTGTCTGAGAGTGTCAGAGAGTGTCAGAGAGTGATAGTGAGTGTCTGAGAGTGTCAGAGAGTGTCTGAGAGTGTCAGAGAGTGATAGTGAGTGTCTGAGAGTGTCAGAGAGTGATAGTGAGTGTCTGAGAGTGTCAGAGAGTGTCAGAGAGTGATAGTGAGTGTCTGAGAGTGTCAGAGAGTGTCTGAGAGTGTCAGAGAGTGATAGTGAGTGTCTGAGAGTGTCAGAGAGTGATAGTGAGTGTCTGAGAGTGTCAGAGAGTGTCAGAGAGTGATAGTGAGTGCCTGAGAGTGTCAGAGAGTGATAGTGAGTGTCTGAGAGTGTCAGAGAGTGTCAGAGAGTGATAGTGAGTGTCTGAGAGTGTCAGAGAGTGATAGTGAGTGTCTGAGAGTGTCAGAGAGTGTCAGAGAGTGATAGTGAGTGTCTGAGAGTGAGAGAGTGTGTGAGAGTGTCAGAGAGTGATAGTGAGTGTCTGAGAGTGTCAGAGAGTGTCAGAGAGTGTCAGAGAGTGTCTGAGAGTGTCAGAGAGTGTCAGAGAGTGTCTGAGAGTGTCAGAGAGTGTCAGAGAGTGATAGTGAGTGTCTGAGAGTGTCAGAGAATGTCTGAGAGTGTCAGAGAGTGATAGTGAGTGTCTGAGAGTGTCAGAGAGTGATAGTGAGTGTCTGAGAGTGTCAGAGAGTGTCAGAGTGATAGTGAGTGTCTGAGAGTGAGAGAGTGTGTGAGAGTGTCAGAGAGTGATAGTGAGTGTCTGAGAGTGTCAGAGAGTGTCAGAGAGTGTCAGAGAGTGTCTGAGAGTGTCAGAGAGTGTCAGAGAGTGTCTGAGAGTGTCAGAGAGTGTCAGAGAGTGATAGTGAGTGTCTGAGAGTGTCAGAGAATGTCTGAGAGTGTCAGAGAGTGTCAGAGAGTGTCAGAGAGTGTCTGAGAGTGTCAGAGAGTGTCAGAGAGTGATAGTGAGTGTCAGAGAGTGTCAGAGAGTGTCAGAGAGTATCAGAGAGTGTCAGAGAGTGATAGTGAGTGTCTGAGAGTGTCAGAGAGTGTCAGAGAGTGATAGTGAGTGTCAGAGAGTGTCTGAGAGTGTCAGAGAGTGTCTGAGAGTGTCAGAGAGTGTCAGAGTGTGTCTGAGAGTGTCAGAGAGTGTCTGAGAGTGTCAGAGAGTGTCAGAGTGTGTCTGAGAGTGTCAGAGAGTGTCAGAGAGTGATAGTGAGTGTCTGAGAGTGTCAGAGAGTGTCTGAGAGTGTCAGAGAGTGTCAGAGAGTGATAGTGAGTGTCTGAGAGTGTCAGAGAGTGTCTGAGAGTGTCAGAGAGTGATAGTGAATGTCTGAGAGTGTCAGAGAGTGTCTGAGAGTGTCAGAGAGTGTCAGAGAGTGTCTGAGAGTGTCAGAGAGTGTCAGAGAGTGTCTGAGAGTG
Source organism: Heterodontus francisci (assembly GCF_036365525.1). Lineage (NCBI taxonomy): Eukaryota > Metazoa > Chordata > Chondrichthyes > Heterodontiformes > Heterodontidae > Heterodontus > Heterodontus francisci. The sequence goes on from NC_090373.1 coordinate 25,624,145, forward strand.
TCTGAGAGTGTCAGAGAGTGTCTGAGAGTGTCAGAGAGTGTCAGAGAGTGTCTGAGTGTGTCAGAGAGTCTCAGAGAGTGTCTGAGAGTGTCTGAGAGTGTCAGAGAGTGTCAGAGAGTGTCAGAGAGTGCAACAGAGTGTCAGAGAATGTCAGACAGTGTCAGAGAGTGTCAGAGAGTGTCTGAGAGTGTCAGAGAGTGTCAGAGATTGTCAGAGAGTGTCTGAGAGTGTCAGAGAGTGTCAGAGAGTGTCTGAGAGTGTCAGAGAGTGTCAGAGAGTGATAGAGAGTGTCAGAGAGTGTCAGAGAGTGTCTGAGCGTGTCAGAGAGTGTCAGAGAGTGTCTGAGAGTGTCAGAGAGTGTCAGAGAGTGTCAGAGAGTGATAGAGAGTGTCAGAGAGTGTCAGAGAGTGTCTGAGAGTGTCAGAGAGTGTCTGAGAGTGTCAGAGAGTGTCAGAGAGTGATCGAGAGTGTCAGAGAGTGTCAGAGAGTGTCAGAGAGTGTCTGAGAGTGTCAGAGAGTGTCTGAGAATGTCAGAGAGTGTCAGAGAGTGTCAGAGAGTGATCGAGAGTGTCAGAGAGTGTCTGAGAGTGTCAGAGAGTGTCAGAGAGTGTCAGAGAGTGTCAGAGAGTGTCTGAGAGTGTCAGAGAGTGTCTGAGAATGTCAGAGAGTGTCAGAGAGTGTCAGAGAGTGATCGAGATTGTCAGAGTGTCTGAGAGTGTCAGAGAGTGTCAGAGAGTGTCTGAGAGTGTCAGAGAGTGTCAGAGAGTGATAGTGAGTGTCTGAGAGTGTCAGAGAGTGTCAGAGAGTGTCTGAGAGTGTCAGAGAGTGTCAGAGATTGATAGAGAGTGTCAGAGAGTGTCTGAGAGTGTCAGAGAGTGTCAGAGAGTGTCAGAGAGTGATAGAGAGTGTCAGAGAGTGTCAGAGAGTGTCAGAGAGTGTCAGAGAGTGATCGAGAGTGTCAGAGAGTGTCAGAGAGTGTCAGAGAGTGTCTGAGAGTGTCAGAGAGTGTCTGAGAATGTCAGAGAGTGTCAGAGAGTGTCAGAGAGTGATCGAGAGTGTCAGAGAGTGTCTGAGAGTGTCAGAGAGTGTCAGAGAGTGTCAGAGAGTGTCAGAGAGTGTCTGAGAGTGTCTGAGAGTGTCAGAGAGTGTCTGAGAATGTCAGAGAGTGTCAGAGAGTGTCAGAGAGTGATCGAGATTGTCAGAGTGTCTGAGAGTGTCAGAGAGTGTCAGAGAGTGTCTGAGAGTGTCAGAGAGTGTCAGAGAGTGATAGTGAGTGTCTGAGAGTGTCAGAGAGTGTCAGAGAGTGTCTGAGAGTGTCAGAGAGTGTCAGAGATTGATAGAGAGTGTCAGAGAGTGTCTGAGAGTGTCAGAGAGTGTCAGAGAGTGTCAGAGAGTGATAGAGAGTGTCAGAGAGTGTCAGAGAGTGTCTGAGAGTGTCAGAGAGTGTCAGAGAGTGTCTGAGAGTGTCAGAGAGTGTCAGAGAGTGTCAGAGAGTGATAGAGAGTGTCAGAGAGTGTCAGAGAGTGTCTGAGAGTGTCAGAGAGTGTCAGAGAGTGTCTGAGAGTGTCAGAGAGTGTCAGAGAGTGATAGTGAGTGACAGAGAGTGTCTGAGAATGTCAGAGAGTGTCAGAGAGTGTCAGAGAGTGATCGAGAGTGTCAGAGAGTGTCTGAGAGTGTCAGAGAGTGTCAGAGAGTGTCTGAGAGTGTCAGAGAGTGTCAGAGAGTGATCGAGAGTGTCAGAGAGTGTCAGAGAGTGTCAGAGAGTGTCTGAGAGTGTCAGAGAGTGTCTGAGAATGTCAGAGAGTGTCAGAGAGTGTCAGAGAGTGATCGAGAGTGTCAGAGAGTGTCTGAGAGTGTCAGAGAGTGTCAGAGAGTGTCTGAGAGTGTCAGAGAGTGATCGAGAGTGTCAGAGAGTGTCTGAGAGTGTCAGAGAGTGTCAGAGAGTGTCTGAGAGTGTCAGAGAGTGTCAGAGAGTGATCGAGAGTGTCAGAGAGTGTCAGAGAGTGTCAGAGAGTGTCTGAGAGTGTCAGAGAGTGTCTGAGAATGTCAGAGAGTGTCAGAGAGTGTCAGAGAGTGATCGAGAGTGTCAGAGAGTGTCTGAGAGTGTCAGAGAGTGTCAGAGAGTGTCAGAGAGTGATAGAGAGTGTCAGAGAGTGTCAGAGAGTGTCTGAGAGTGTCTGAGAGTGTCAGAGAGTGTCAGAGAGTGTCAGAGAGTGTCAGAGAGTGTCTGAGAGTGTCAGAGAGTGTCAGAGAGTGATAGTGAGTGTCGGAGAGTGTCAGAGAGTGTCTGAGAGTGTCAGAGAGTGTCTGAGTGTGTCAGAGAGTGTCAGAGAGTGTCAGAGAGTGTCTGAGAGTGTCAGAGAGTGACAGAGAGTGTCAGAGAGTGATAGAGAGTGTCAGAGAGTGTCAGAGAGTGTCTGAGAGTGTCAGAGAGTGTCTGAGAGTGTCTGAGAGTGTCAGAGTGTGTCAGAGAGTGATAGAGAGTGTCAGAGAGTGTCAGAGAGTGTCTGAGAGTGTCAGAGAGTGTCAGGGAGTGTCTGAGAGTGTCAGAAAGTGTCAGAGAGTGATAGTGAGTGTCAGAGAGTGTCAGAGTGTCTGAGAATGTCAGAAAGTGTCAGAGAGTGATAGAGAGTGTCAGAGAGTGTCAGAGAGTGTCTGAGAGTGTCAGGGAGTGTCAGGGAGTGTCTGAGAGTGTCAGAGAGTGTCAGAGAGTGTCAGAGAGTGATAGTGAGTGTCAGAGAGTGTCAGAGAGTGTCAGAGAGTGATAGTGAGTGTCAGAGAGTGTCAGAGAGTGATAGTGAGTGTCAGACAGTGTCAGAGAGTGTCAGAGAGTGTCTGAGAGTGTCAGAGAGTGTCAGAGAGTGTCTGAGAGTGTCAGAGAGTGTCAGAGAGTGATAGAGAGTGTCAGAGAGTGTCAGAGAGTGTCTGAGAGTGTCAGAGAGTGTCAGAGAGTGTCTGAGAGTGTCAGAGAGTGTCAGAGAGTGATAGTGATTGTCTGAGAGTGTCAGAGAGTGTCTGAGAGTGTCAGAGAGTGTCAGAGAGTGATAGTGAGTGTCAGAGAGTGTCAGAGAGTTTCCGAGAGTGATAGAGAGTGTCAGAGAGTGTCAGAGAGTGTCTGAGAGTGTCTGAGGGTGTCAGAGAGTGTCAGAGAGTGATAGAGAGTGTCACAGAGTGTCTGAGAGTGTCAGAGAGTGATAGAGAGTGTCAGAGAGTGTCAGAGAGTGTCAGAGAATGTCTGAGAGTGTCAGAGAGCGGCAGAGAGTGTCAGAGGGTGTGAGAGAGTGTCTGAGAGTGTCAGAGAGTGTCAGAGAGTGTCTGAGAGTGTCAGAGAGTGTCAGAGAGTGATAGAGAGTGTCAGAGAGTGTCAGAGAGTGTCTGAGAGTGTCAGAGAGTGTCAGAGAGTGTCTGAGAGTGTCAGAGAGTGTCAGAGAGTGATAGTGAGTGTCTGAGAGTGTCAGAGAGTGTCTGAGAGTGTCAGAGAGCGTCAGAGAGTGATAGAGAGTGTCAGAGAGTGATAGAGAGTGTCAGAGAGTGTCAGAGAGTGTCTGAGAGAGTCTGAGAGTGTCAGAGAGTGTCTGAGAGTGTCTGAGAGTGTCAGAGAGTGTCTGAGAGTGTCAGAGAGTGTCAGAGAGTGTCAGAGAGTGATAGAGAGTGTCAGAGAGTGTCAGAGATTGTCTGAGAGTGTCAGAGAGTGTCAGGGAGTGTCTGAGAGTGATAGAGAGTGTCAGAGAGTGATAGTGAGTGTCAGAGAGTGTCTGAGAGTGTCAGAGATTGTCAGAGAGTGTCAGAGAGTGTCAGAGAGTGTCTGAGAGTGTCAGAGAGTGTCAGAGAGTGATAGTGAGTGTCTGAGAGTGTCAGAGAGTGATAGAGAGTGTCAGAGAATGTCAGAGAGTGTCTGAGAGTGTCAGAGAGTGTCAGAGAGTGTCAGAGAGTGATAGAGAGTGATAGAGAGTGTCAGAGAGTGTCTGAGAGTGTCAGAGAGTGACAGAGAGTGTCAGAGAGTGATAGAGAGTGTCAGAGAGTGTCAGAGAGTGTCTGAGAGTGTCAGAGAGTGTCTGAGAGTGTCTGAGAGTGTCAGAGAGTGTCAGAGAGTGATAGTGAGTGTCAGAGAGTGTCTGAGAGTGTCAGAGAGTGTCAGAGAGTGTCAGAGAGTGTCAGAGAGTGTCTGAGAGTGTCAGAGAGTGTCAGAGAGTGATAGTGAGTGTCTGAGAGTGTCAGAGAGTGATAGAGAGTGTCAGAGAATGTCAGAGAGTGTCTGAGAGTGTCAGAGAGTGTCAGAGAGTGTCAGAGAGTGATAGAGAGTGATAGAGAGTGTCAGAGAGTGTCAGAGAGTGTCAGAGAGTGTCAGAGATTGTCTGAGAGTGTCAGAGAGTGTCAGAGAGTGTCTGAGAGTGTCAGAGAGTGTCAGAGAGTGATAGTGAGTGTCTGAGAGTGTCAGAGAGTGATAGAGAGTGTCAGAGAATGTCAGAGAGTGTCTGAGAGTGTCAGAGAGTGTCAGAGAGTGTCAGAGAGTGATAGAGAGTGTCAGAGAGTGTCAGAGAGTGTCTGAGAGTGTCAGAGAGTGTCAGAGAGTGAGAGAGAGTGTCAGAGAGTGTCAGAGATTGTCTGAGAGTGTCAGAGAGTGTCAGAGAGTGTCTGAGAGTGTCAGAGAGTGTCAGAGAGTGATAGTGAGTGTCTGAGAGTGTCAGAGAGTGATAGAGAGTGTCAGAGAGTGTCAGAGAGTGTCTGAGAGTGTCAGAGAGTGTCAGAGAGTGTCAGAGAGTGTCAGAGAGTGATGGAGAGTGTCAGAGTGTGTCAGAGATTGTCTGAGTTTGTCAGAGAGTGTCAGTGAGTGTCTGAGAGTGTCAGAGAGTGATAGTGAGTGTCAGAGAGTGTCAGAGAGTGTCAGAGAGTGATAGTGAGTGTCTGAGAGTGTCAGAGCGTGATAGAGAGTGTCAGAGAGTGTCAGAGAGTGTCTGAGAGTGTCAGAGAGTGTCAGAGAGTGTCAGAGAGTGATAGAGAGTGTCAGAGAGTGTCAGAGAGTGTCTGAGAGTGTCAGAGAGTGTCAGAGAGTGATAGAGAGTGTCAGAGAGTGTCAGAGATTGTCTGAGTTTGTCAGAGAGTGTCAGTGAGTGTCTGAGAGTGTCAGAGAGTGTCAGAGAGTGATAGTGAGTGTCAGAGAGTGTCAGAGAGTGTCAGAGAGTGATAGTGAGTGTCAGAGAGTGATAGTGAGTGTCAGAGAGTGTCAGAGAGTGTCAGAGAGTGATAGTGAGTGTCTGAGAGTGTCAGAGAGTGTCTGAGAGTGTCAGAGAGTGTCAGAGAGTGATAGTGAGTGTCTGAGAGTGTCAGAGAGTGTCTGAGAGTGTCAGAGAGTGTCAGAGAGTGATAGTGAGTGTCTGAGAGTGTCAGAGAGTGATAGAGAGTGTCAGAGAATGTCAGAGAGTGTCTGAGAGTGTCAGAGAGTGTCAGAGAGTGTCAGAGAGTGATAGAGAGTGTCAGAGAGTGTCAGAGAGTGTCTGAGAGTGTCAGAGAGTGTCAGAGAGTGAGAGAGAGTGTCAGAGAGTGTCAGAGATTGTCTGAGAGTGTCAGAGAGTGTCAGAGAGTGTCTGAGAGTGTCAGAGAGTGTCAGAGAGTGATAGTGAGTGTCTGAGAGTGTCAGAGAGTGATAGAGAGTGTCAGAGAGTGTCAGAGAGTGTCTGAGAGTGTCAGAGAGTGTCAGAGAGTGTCAGAGAGTGTCAGAGAGTGATAGAGAGTGTCAGAGTGTGTCAGAGATTGTCTGAGTTTGTCAGAGAGTGTCAGTGAGTGTCTGAGAGTGTCAGAGAGTGTCAGAGAGTGATAGTGAGTGTCAGAGAGTGTCAGAGAGTGTCAGAGAGTGATAGTGAGTGTCTGAGAGTGTCAGAGCGTGATAGAGAGTGTCAGAGAGTGTCAGAGAGTGTCTGAGAGTGTCAGAGAGTGTCAGAGAGTGTCAGAGAGTGATAGAGAGTGTCAGAGAGTGTCAGAGAGTGTCTGAGAGTGTCAGAGAGTGTCAGAGAGTGATAGAGAGTGTCAGAGAGTGTCAGAGATTGTCTGAGTTTGTCAGAGAGTGTCAGTGAGTGTCTGAGAGTGTCAGAGAGTGTCAGAGAGTGATAGTGAGTGTCAGAGAGTGTCAGAGAGTGTCAGAGAGTGATAGTGAGTGTCTGAGAGTGTCAGAGAGTGTCTGAGAGTGTCAGAGAGTGTCAGAGAGTGATAGTGAGTGTCTGAGAGTGTCAGAGAGTGTCAGAGAGTGTCTGAGAGTGTCAGAGAGTTTCAGAGAGTGATAGTGAGTGTCTGAGAGTGTCAGAGAGTGTCAGAGAGTGTCTGAGAGTGTCAGAGAGTGATAGAGAGTGTCAGAGAGTGTCAGAGAGTGTCTGAGAGTGTCTGAGAGTGTCAGAGAGTGTCAGAGAGTGTCTGAGAGTGTCAGAGAGTGTCTGAGAGTGTCAGAGAGTGTCAAAGAGTGATAGAGAGTGTCAGAGAGTGTCAGAGAGTGTCTGAGAGTGTCAGAGAGTATCAGAGAGTGTCTGAGAGTGTCAGAGAGTGTCAGAGAGTGATAGTGAGTGTCTGAGAGTGTCAGAGAGTGTCTGAGAGTGTCAGAGAGTGCCAGAGAGTGTCAGAGACTGATAGTGAGTGTCAGAGAGTGTCAAAGAGTGTCAGAGAGTGTTAGAGAGAGTCAGAGAGTGTCAGAGAGTTTCAGAGAGTGTCTGAGAGTGTCAGAGAGTTTCAGAGAGAGTCAGAGAGTGTCAGAGAGTGATAGAGAGTGATAGAGAGTGTCAGAGAGTGTCTGAGAGTGTCAGAGAGTGTCAGAGAGTGACTGAGAGTGTCTGAGAGTGTCAGAGAGTGTCAGAGAGTGATAGTGAGTGTCAGAGAGTGTCAGAGAGTGTCAGAGAGTGTCAGAGAGAGTCAGAGAGTGTCAGAGAGTGTCAGAGAGTGTCAGAGAGTGATAGAGAGTGTCAGAGAGTGATAGAGATTGTCAGAGAGTGTCAGAGAGTGTCAGAGAGTGATAGAGAGTGTCACAGAGTGTCTGAGAGTGTCAGAGAGTGTCAGAGAGTATCAGAGAGTGTCAGAGAGAGTCAGAGAGTGTCAGAGAGTGTCAGAGAGTGATAGATAGTGTCAGAGAGTGTCTGAGAGTGTCTGAGAGTGTCAGAGAGTGTCAGAGAGTGTCAGAGAGTGTCAGAGAGTGTCTGAGAGTGTCAGAGAGTGATAGAGAGTGTCAGAGTGTGTCAAAGAGTGTCAGAGAGTGTCAGAGAGAGTCAGAGAGTGTCAGAGAGTGTCAGAGAGTGATAGAGAGTGTCAGAGAGTGTCAGAGAGTGATAGAGAGTGTCAGAGAGTGTCAGAGAGTGTCTGAGAGTGTCAGAGAGTGTCTGAGAGTGTCAGAGAGTGATAGAGAGTGTCAGAGAGTGTCAGAGAGAGTCAGAGAGTGTCAGAGAGTGTCAGAGAGTGTCAGAGAGTGATAGAGAATGTCAGAGAGTGTCTGAGAGTGTCTGAGAGTGTCAGAGAGTGTCTGAGAGTGTCTGAGAGTGTCAGAGAGTGTCAGAGAGTGTCTGAGAGTGTCAGAGAGTGATAGAGAGTGTCAGAGTGTGTCAAAGAGTGTCAGAGAGTGTCAGAGAGAGTCAGAGAGTGTCAGAGAGTGTCAGAGAGTGATAGAGAGTGTCAGAGAGTGTCAGAGAGTGATAGAGAGTGTCAGAGAGTGTCAGAGAGTGTCTGAGAGTGTCAGAGAGTGTCTGAGAGTGTCAGAGAGTGATAGAGAGTGTCAGAGAGTGTCAGAGAGAGTCAGAGAGTGTCAGAGAGTGTCAGAAGGTGTCAGAGAGTGATAGAGAATGTCAGAGAGTGTCTGAGAGTGTCTGAGAGTGTCAGAGAGTGTCTGAGAGTGTCTGAGAGTGTCAGAGAGTGTCAGAGAGTGATAGTGAGTGTCAGAGTGTGTCAAAGAGTGTCAGAGAGTGTCAGAGAGAGTCAGAGAGTGTCAGAGAGTGTCAGAGAGTGATAGAGAGTGTCAGAGAGTGTCAGAGAGTGTCTGAGAGTGTCAGAGAGTGTCAGAGAGTGTCTGAGAGTGTCAGAGAGTGTCAGAGAGTGTCTGAGAGTGTCAGAGAGTGTCAGAGAGTGATAGAGAGTGTCAGAGAGTGTCAGAGAGTGTCTGAGAGTGTCAGAGAGTGTCTGAGAGTGTCAGAGAGTGTCAGAGAGAGTGATAGAGAGTGTCAGAGAGTGTCAGAGAGTGTCTGAGAGTGTCTGAGAGTATCAGAGAGTGTCTGAGAGTGTCTGAGAGTGTCAGAGAGTGTCAGAGAGAGTCAGAGAGTGTCAGAGAGTGTCAGAGAGTGATAGAGGGTGTCACAGAGTGTCTGAGAGTGTCAGAGAGTGATAGAGAGTGTCAGAGAGTGTCAGAGAGAGTCAGAGAGTGTCAGAGAGTGTCAGAGAGTGATAGAGAGTGTCAGAGAGTGTCAGAGAGTGTCTGAGATTGTCTGAGAGTGTCTGAGAGTGTCAGAGAGTGTCAGAGAGTGTCAGAGAGTGTCAGAGATTGTCAGAGAGAGTCAGAGAGTGTCTGAGAGTGTCAGAGAGTGTCAGAGAGTGATAGAGAGTGTCAGAGAGAGTCTGAGAGTGTCTGAGAGTGTCAGAGAGTGTCTGAGAGTGTCTGAGAGTGTCAGAGAGTGTCAGAGAGTGATAGTGAGTGTCAGAGAGTGTCAAAGAGTGTCAGAGAGTGTCAGAGAGAGTCAGAGAGTGTCAGAGAGTGTCAGAGAGAGATAGAGAGTGTCAGAGAGTGTCAGAGAGTGTCAGAGATTGTCAGAGAGTGTCTGAGAGTGTCAGAGAGTGTCAGAGAGTGATAGAGAGTGTCAGAGATTGTCAGAGAGTGTCTGAGAGTGTCAGAGAGTGTCAGAGAGTGTCTGAGAGTGTCAGAGAGTGTCAGAGAGTGATGGAGAGTGTCAGAGAGTGTCAGAGAGTGTCTGAGAGTGTCAGAGAGTGTCAGAGAGTGTCAGAGAGTGTCCGAGAGTGTCAGAGAGTATCAGAGAGTGATAGTGATTGTCTGAGAGTGTCAGAGAGTGTCTGAGAGTGTCAGAGAGTGTCAGAGAGTGATAGTGAGTGTCTGAGACTGTCAGAGAGTGTCAGAGAGTGTCTGAGAGTGTCAGAGAGTGATAGAGAGTGTCAGAGAGTGTCTGAGAGTGTCAGAGAGAGTCAGAGAGTGTCAGAGAGTGTCAGAGAGAGATAGAGAGTGTCAGAGAGTGTCAGAGAGTGTCAGAGATTGTCAGAGAGTGTCTGAGAGTGTCAGAGAGTGTCAGAGAGTGATAGAGAGTGTCAGAGATTGTCAGAGAGTGTCTGAGAGTGTCAGAGAGTGTCAGAGAGTGTCTGAGAGTGTCAGAGAGTGTCAGAGAGTGATGGAGAGTGTCAGAGAGTGTCAGAGAGTGTCTGAGAGTGTCTGAGAGTGTCTGAGAGTGTCAGAGAGTGTCTGAGAGTGTCTGAGAGTGTCAGAGAGTGTCAGAGAGTGATAGTGAGTGTCAGAGAGTGTCAAAGAGTGTCAGAGAGTGTCAGAGAGAGTCAGAGAGTGTCAGAGAGTGTCAGAGAGAGATAGAGAGTGTCAGAGAGTGTCAGAGAGTGTCAGAGATTGTCCGAGAGTGTCTGAGAGTGTCAGAGAGTGTCAGAGAGTGATAGAGAGTGTCAGAGAGTGTCAGAGTGTCAGAGAGCGATAGAGAGTGTCAGAGAGTGTCAGAGAGCGATAGAGAGTGTCAGAGAGTGTCAGAGAGTGTCAGAGAGTGTCAGAGAGTGTCCGAGAGTGTCAGAGAGTATCAGAGAGTGATAGTGATTGTCTGAGAGTGTCAGAGAGTGTCTGAGAGTGTCAGAGAGTGTCAGAGAGTGATAGTGAGTGTCTGAGACTGTCAGAGAGTGTCAGAGAGTGTCTGAGAGTGTCAGAGAGTGATAGAGAGTGTCAGAGAGTGTCTGAGAGTGTCAGAGAGTGTCAGAGAGTGTCTGAGAGTGTCAGAGCGTGTCAGAGAGTGATAGAGAGTGTCAGAGAGTGTCAGAGAGTGTCTGAGAGTGTCAGAGAGTGTAAGAGAGTGTCTGAGAGTGTCAGAGCGTGTCAGAGAGTGTCTGAGAGTGTCAGAGAGTGTCAGAGAGTGATAGAGAGTGTCAGAGAGTGTCAGAGAGTGTCTGAGAGTGTCAGAGAGTGTAAGAGAGTGTCTGAGAGTGTCAGAGAGTGTCAGAGATTGATAGAGAGTGTCACAGAGTGTCTGAGAGTGTCAGAGAGTGATAGAGAGTGGCAGAGAGGATCAGAGTGTGTCTGAGAGTGTCTGAGAGTGTCAGAGAGTGTCTGAGAGTGTCTGAGAGTGTCAGAGAGTGTCAGAGAGTGTCTGAGAGTGTCAGAGAGTGTCAGAGAGTGATAGAGTGTGTCAGAGAGTGTCTGAGAGTGTCAGAGAGTATCAGAGAGTGTCTGAGAGTGTCAGAGAGTGTCAGAGAGTGATAGTGAGTGTCTGAGAGTGTCTGAGAGTGTCAGAGAGTGATAGAGAGTGTCAGAGAGTGTCAGAGAGAGTCAGAGAGTGTCAGAGAGTGTCAGAGAGTGTCTGAGAGTGTCAGAGAGTGTCAGAGAGTGATAGAGAATGTCAGAGAGTGTCTGAGAGTGTCTGAGAGTGTCAGAGAGTGTCTGAGAGTGTCTGAGAGTGTCAGAGAGTGTCAGAGAGTGATAGTGAGTGTCAGAGTGTGTCAAAGAGTGTCAGAGAGTGTCAGAGAGAGTCAGAGAGTGTCAGAGAGTGTCAGAGAGTGATAGAGAGTGTCAGAGAGTGTCAGAGAGTGTCAGAGAGTGTCTGAGAGTGTCAGAGAGTGTCAGAGAGTGTCTGAGAGTGTCAGAGAGTGTCAGAGAGTGATAGAGAGTGTCAGAGAGTGTCAGAGAGTGTCTGAGAGTGTCAGAGAGTGTCTGAGAGTGTCAGAGAGTGTCAGAGAGAGTGATAGAGAGTGTCAGAGAGTGATAGTGAGTGTCAGAGTGTGTCAAAGAGTGTCAGAGAGTGTCAGAGAGAGTCAGAGAGTGTCAGAGAGTGTCAGAGAGTGATAGAGAGTGTCAGAGAGTGTCAGAGAGTGTCAGAGAGTGTCTGAGAGTGTCAGAGAGTGTCAGAGAGTGTCTGAGAGTGTCAGAGAGTGTCAGAGAGTGATAGAGAGTGTCAGAGAGTGTCAGAGAGTGTCTGAGAGTGTCAGAGAGTGTCTGAGAGTGTCAGAGAGTGTCAGAGAGAGTGATAGAGAGTGTCAGAGAGTGTCAGAGAGTGTCTGAGAGTGTCTGAGAGTGTCTGAGAGTGTCAGAGAGTGTCTGAGAGTGTCTGAGAGTGTCAGAGAGTGTCAGAGAGAGTCAGAGAGTGTCAGAGAGTGTCAGAGAGTGATAGAGGGTGTCACAGAGTGTCTGAGAGTGTCAGAGAGTGATAGAGAGTGTCAGAGAGTGTCAGAGAGAGTCAGAGAGTGTCAGAGAGTGTCAGAGAGTGATAGAGTGTGTCAGAGAGTGTCTGAGAGTGTCAGAGAGTATCAGAGAGTGTCTGAGAGTGTCAGAGAGTGTCAGAGAGTGATAGTGAGTGTCTGAGAGTGTCTGAGAGTGTCTGAGAGTGTCAGAGAGTGTCAGAAAGAGTCAGCGAGTGTCAGAGAGTGTCAGAGAGTGTCTGAGAGTGTCAGAGAGTGTCTGAGAGTGTCTGAGAGTGTCAGAGAGTGTCAGAGAGTGATAGTGAGAGTCAGAGAGTGTCAAAGAGTGTCAGAGAGTGTCAGAGTGAGTCAGAGAGTGTCAGAGAGTGTCAGAGAGTGAGAGAGAGTGTCAGAGAGTGTCAGAGAGTGTCAGAGAGTGTCTGAGAGTGTCAGAGAGTGTCAGAGAGTGTCTGAGAGTGTCAGAGAGTGATAGAGAGTGTCAGAGAGTGTCAGAGAGTGTCTGAGAGTGTCTGAGAGTGTCAGAGAGTGTCAGAGAGTGTCTGAGAGTGTCAGAGAGTGTCAGAGAGAGTGATAGAGAGTGTCAGAGAGTGTCAGAGAATGTCTGAGAGTGTCTGAGAGTGTCAGAGAGTGTCTGAGAGTGTCTGAGCGTGTCAGAGAGTGTCAGAGAGTGTCAGAGAGAGTCAGAGAGTGTCAGAGAGCGATAGAGAGTGTCAGAGAGTGTCAGAGAGTGTCTGAGAGTGTCAGAGAGTGTCAGAGAGTGTCTGAGAGTGTCTGAGAGTGTCAGAGAGTGTCTGAGAGTGTCAGAGAGTGATAGAGAGTGTCAGAGAGTGTCTGAGAGTGTCAGAGAGTGTCAGAGAGTGTCTGAGAGTGTCAGAGAGTGATAGAGAGTGTCAGAGAGTGTCAGAGAGTGTCTGAGAGTGTCTGAGAGTGTCTGAGAGTGTCAGAGAGTGTCAGAGAGTGTCTGAGAGTGTCAGAGAGAGTGATAGAGAGTGTCAGAGAGTGTCAGAGAATGTCTGAGAGTGTCTGAGAGTGTCAGAGAGTGTCTGAGAGTGTCTGAGCGTGTCAGAGAGTGTCAGAGAGTGTCAGAGAGAGTCAGAGAGTGTCAGAGAGCGATAGAGAGTGTCAGAGAGAGTCAGAGAGTGTCTGAGAGTGTCAGAGAGTGTCAGAGAGTGTCTCAGAGTGTCTGAGAGTGTCAGAGAGTGTCTGAGAGTGTCAGAGAGTGATAGAGAGTGTCAGAGAGTGTCAGAGAGTGTCTGAGAGTGTCAGAGAGTGTCTGAGAGTGTCTGAGAGTGTCAGAGAGTGTCAGAGAGTGATAGAGAGTGTCAGAGAGTGTCAGAGAGTGTCTGAGAGTGTCAGAGAGTGTCAGAGAGTGTCTGAGAGTGTCAGAGAGTGTCAGAGAGTGATAGAGAGTGTCACAGAGTGTCTGAGAGTGTCAGAGAGTGATAGAGAGTGGCAGAGAGTGTCAGAGTGTGTCTGAGAGTGTCTGAGAGTGTCAGAGAGTGTCTGAGAGTGCCTGAGAGTGTCAGAGAGTGTCAGAGAGTGTCTGAGAGTGTCAGAGAGTGTCAGAGAGTGATAGAGATTGTCAGAGAGTGTCAGAGAGTGTCAGAGAGTGATAGAGAGAGTCAGAGAGTGTCAGAGAGTGTCTGAGAGTGTCAGAGAGTGTCAGAGAGTGTCTGAGAGTGTCAGAGAGTGTCAGAGAGTGATAGAGAGTGTCACAGAGTGTCTGAGAGTGTCAGAGAGTGATAGAGAGTGGCAGAGAGTGTCAGAGTGTGTCTGAGAGTGTCTGAGAGTGTCAGAGAGTGTCTGAGAGTGTCTGAGAGTGTCAGAGAGTGTCAGAGAGTGTCTGAGAGTGTCAGAGAGTGTCAGAGAGTGATAGAGATTGTCAGAGAGTGTCTGACAGTGTCAGAGAGTATCAGAGAGTGTCTGAGAGTGTCAGAGAGTGTCAGAGAGTGATAGTGAGTGTCTGAGAGTGTCTGAGAGTGTCTGAGAGTGGCAGAGAGTGGCAGAAAGAGTCAGCGAGTGTCAGAGAGTGATAGAGAGTGTCAGAGAGTGTCTGAGAGTGTCTGAGAGTGTCAGAGAGTGTCTGAGAGTGTCTGAGAGTGTCAGAGAGTGTCAGAGAGTGATAGTGAGTGTCAGAGAGTGTCAAAGAGTGTCAGAGAGTGTCAGAGAGAGTCAGAGAGTGTCAGAGAGTGTCAGAGAGTGTCTGAGAGTGTCAGAGAGTGTCTGAGAGTGTCTGAGAGTGTCAGAGAGTGTCAGAGAGTGTCTGAGAGTGTCAGAGAGTGTCAGAGAGTGATAGAGATTGTCAGAGAGTGTCAGAGAGTGTCAGAGAGTGATAGAGAGTGTCAGAGAGTGTCAGAGAGTATCTGAGAGTGTCAGAGAGTGTCAGAGAGTGTCTGAGAGTGTCAGAGAGTGTCAGAGAGTGATAGAGAGTGTCACAGAGTGTCTGAGAGTGTCAGAGAGTGATAGAGAGTGGCAGAGAGTGTCAGAGTGTGTCTGAGTGTGTCTGAGAGTGTCAGAGAGTGTCTGAGAGTGTCTGAGAGTGTCAGAGAGTGTCAGAGAGTGTCTGAGAGTGTCAGAGAGTGTCAGAGAGTGATAGAGATTGTCAGAGAGTGTCTGACAGTGTCAGAGAGTATCAGAGAGTGTCTGAGAGTGTCAGAGAGTGTCAGAGAGTGATAGTGAGTGTCTGAGAGTGTCTGAGAGTGTCAGAGAGTGTCAGAGTTTGTCAGAAAGAGTCAGCGAGTGTCAGAGAGTGATAGAGAGTGTCAGAGAGTGTCTGAGAGTGTCTGAGAGTGTCAGAGAGTGTCTGAGAGTGTCTGAGAGTGTCAGAGAGTGTCAGAGAGTGATAGTGAGTGTCAGAGAGTGTCAAAGAGTGTCAGAGAGTGTCAGAGAGAGTCAGAGAGTGTCAGAGAGTGTCAGAGAGTGATAGAGAGTGTCAGACAGTGTCAGAGAGTGTCAGAGAGTGTCTGAGAGTGTCAGAGAGTGTCAGAGAGTGTCTGAGAGTGTCAGAGAGTGTCAGAGAGTGATAGAGAGTGTCAGAGAGTGTCTGAGAGTGTCTGAGAGTGTCTGAGATTGTCAGAGAGTGTCAGAGAGTGTCTGAGAGTGTCAGAGAGTGTCAGAGAGAGTGATAGAGAGTGTCAGAGAGTGTCAGAGAATGTCTGAGAGTGTCTGAGAGTGTCAGAGAGTGTCTGAGAGTGTCTGAGCGTGTCAGAGAGTGTCAGAGAGTGTCAGAGAGAGTCAGAGAGTGTCAGAGAGTGTCAGAGAGTGATAGAGAGTGTCAGAGAGTGTCAGAGAGTGTCTGAGATTGTCTGAGAGTGTCTGAGAGTGTCAGAGAGTGTCTGAGAGTGTCTGAGAGTGTCTGAGAGTGTCAGAGTGTCAGAGAGCGATAGAGAGTGTCAGAGAGTGTCAGAGAGTGTCTGAGAGTGTCAGAGAGTGTCAGAGAGTGTCTGAGAGTGTCTGAGAGTGTCAGAGAGTGATAGAGAGTGTCAGAGAGTGTCAGAGAGTGTCAGAGAGTGTCTGAGAGTGTCAGAGAGTGTCTGAGAGTGTCAGAGAGTGTCAGAGAGTGAAAGTGATTGTCTGAGAGTGTCAGAGAGTGATAGAGAGTGTCAGAGAGTGTCAGAGAGTGTCAGAGAGTGTCTGAGAGTGTCAGAGAGTGTCAGAGAGTGATAGTGATTGTCTGAGAGTGTGAGAGAGTGTCTGAGAGTGTCAGAGAGTGTCAGAGAGTGATAGTGAGTGTCTGAGACTGTCAGAGAGTGTCTGAGAGTGTCAGAGAGTGATAGAGAGTGTCAGAGAGTGTCAGAGAGTGTCTGAGAGTGTCATGAGTGTCAGAGAGTGTCTGAGAGTGTCAGAGAGTGTCAGAGAGTGATAGAGAGTGCCAGAGAGTGTCAGAGAGAGTCTGAGAGTGATAGAGAGTGTCAGAGAGTGTCAGAGAGTGATAGTGAGTGTGAGAGAGTGTCAAAGAGTGTCAGAGAGTGTTAGAGAGAGTCAGAGAGTGTCAGAGAGTGTCAGAGAGTGATAGAGAGTGTCAGAGAGTGTCTGAGAGTGTCAGAGAGTGTCAGAGAGTGTCAGAGAGTGTCTGAGAGTGTCTGAGAGTGTCAGAGAGTGTCAGAGAGTGATAGTGAGTTTCAGAAAGTGTCAAAGAGTGTCAGAGAGTGTTAGAGAGAGTCAGAGAGTGTCAGAGAGTGTCAGAGAGTGTCTGAGAGAGTCAGAGAGTGATAGAGAGTGATAGAGAGTGTCAGAGAGTGTCAGAGAGTGTCTGAGAGTGTCTGAGAGTGTCAGAGAGTGTCTGAGAGTGTCTGAGAGTGTCAGAGAGTGTCAGAGAGTGATAGTGAGTGTCAGAGAGTGTCAGAGAGTGTCAGAGAGAGTCAGAGAGTGTCAGAGAGTGTCTGAGAGTGTCTGAGCGTGTCAGAGAGTGTCAGAGAGTGTCAGAGAGAGTCAGAGAGTGTCAGAGAGTGTCAGAGAGTGATAGAGGGTGTCACAGAGTGTCTGAGAGTGTCAGAGAGTGATAGAGAGTGTCAGAGAGTGTCAGAGAGAGTCAGAGAGTGTCAGAGAGTGTCAGAGAGTGATAGAGAGTGTCAGAGAGTGTCAGAGAGTGTCAGAGAATGTCAGAGAGTGTCTGAGATTGTCTGAGAGTGTCTGAGAGTGTCAGAGAGTGTCTGAGAGTGTCTGAGAGTGTCAGAGAGTGTCAGAGTGTCAGAGAGCGATAGAGAGTGTCAGAGAGTGTCAGAGAGGGTCTGAGAGTGTCAGAGAGTGTCAGAGAGTGTCAGAGAGTGTCTGAGAGTGTCTGAGAGTGTCAGAGAGTGTCTGAGAGTGTCAGAGAGTGATAGAGAGTGTCAGAGAGTGTCAGAGAGTGTCTGAGAGTGTCAGAGAGTGTCAGAGAGTGTCTGAGAGTGTCAGAGAGTGTCAGAGAGTGATAGAGAGTGTCAGAGAGTGTCAGAGAGTGTCTGAGAGTGTCAGAGAGTGTCAGAGAGTGTCTGAGAGTGTCAGAGAGTGTCAGAGAGTGATAGAGAGTGTCACAGAGTGTCTGAGAGTGTCAGAGAGTGATAGAGAGTGGCAGAGAGTGTCAGAGTGTGTCTGAGAGTGTCTGAGAGTGTCAGAGAGTGTCTGAGAGTGTCTGAGAGTGTCAGAGAGTGTCAGAAAGAGTCAGCGAGTGTCAGAGAGTGATAGAGAGTGTCAGAGAGTGTCAGAGAGTGTCTGAGAGTGTCTGAGAGTGTCAGAGAGTGTCTGAGAGTGTCTGAGCGTGTCAGAGAGTGTCAGAGAGTGATAGTGAGTGTCACAGAGTGCCAAAGAGTGTCAGAGAGTGTTAGAGAGAGTCAGAGAGTGTCAGAGAGTGTCAGAGAGTGTCTGAGAGTGTCAGAGAGTGTCTGAGAGTGTCTGAGAGTGTCAGAGAGTGTCAGAGAGTGATAGTGAGTTTCAGAGAGTGTCAAGGAGTGTCAGAGAGTGTTAGAGAGAGTCAGAGAGTGTCAGAGAGTGTCAGAGAGTGTCTGAGAGTGTCAGAGAGTGATAGAGAGTGATAGAGAGTGTCAGAGAGTGTCAGAGAGCGTCTGAGATTGTCTGAGAGTGTCAGAGAGTGTCTGAGAGTGTCAGAGAGTGTCAGAGAGTGATAGTGAGTGTCAGAGAGTGTCAGAGAGTGTCAGAGAGTGTCAGAGAGAGTCAGAGAGTGTCTGAGAGTGTCTGAGCGTGTCAGAGAGTGTCAGAGAGTGTCAGAGAGAGTCAGAGAGTGTCAGAGAGTGATAGAGGGTGTCACAGAGTGTCTGAGAGTGTCAGAGACTGATAGAGAGTGTCAGAGAGTGTCAGAGAGAGTCAGAGAGTGTCAGAAAGTGTCAGAGAGTGATAGAGAGTGTCAGAGAGTGTCAGCGAGTGTCTGAGATTGTCTGAGAGTGTCTGAGAGTGTCAGAGAGTGTCTGAGAGTGTCTGAGAGTGTCAGAGAGAGTCAGAGTGTCAGAGAGCGATAGAGAGTGTCAGAGAGTGTCAGAGAGTGTCTGAGAGTGTCAGAGAGTGTCAGAGAGTGTCTGAGAGTGTCAGAGAGTGTCTGAGAGTGTCAGAGAGTGATAGAGAGTGTCAGAGAGTGTCTGAGAGTGTCAGAGAGTGTCAGAGAGTGTCTGAGAGTGTCAGAGAGTGTCAGAGAGTGATAGAGAGTGTCAGAGAGTGTCAGAGAGTGTCTGAGAGTGTCAGAGAGTGTCAGAGAGTGTCTGAGAGTGTCAGAGAGTGTCAGAGAGCGATAGAGAGTGTCACAGAGTGTCTGAGAGTGTCAGAGAGTGATAGAGAGTGGCAGAGAGTGTCAGAGTGTGTCTGAGAGTGTCTGAGAGTGTCAGAGAGTGTCTGAGAGTGTCTGAGAGTGTCAGAGAGTGTCAGAGAGTGTCTGAGAGTGTCAGAGAGTGTCAGAGAGTGATAGAGAGTGTCAGAGAGTGTCTGAGAGTGTCAGAGAGTATCAGAGAGTGTCTGAGAGTGTCAGAGAGTGATAGAGAGTGTCAGAGAGTGTCAGAGAGTGTCTGAGAGTGTCAGAGAGTGTCAGAGAGTGTCTGAGAGTGTCAGAGAGTGTCAGAGAGTGATAGAGAGTGTCAGAGAGTGTCAGAGAGTGTCTGAGAGTGTCAGAGAGTGTCAGAGAGTGTCTGAGAGTGTCAGAGAGTGTCAGAGAGTGATAGAGAGTGTCACAGAGTGTCTGAGAGTGTCAGAGAGTGATAGAGAGTGGCAGAGAGTGTCAGAGTGTGTCTGAGAGTGTCTGAGAGTGTCAGAGAGTGTCTGAGAGTGTCTGAGAGTGTCAGAGAGTGTCAGAGAGTGTCTGAGAGTGTCAGAGAGTGTCAGAGAGTGATAGAGAGTGTCAGAGAGTGTCTGAGAGTGTCAGAGAGTATCAGAGAGTGTCTGAGAGTGTCAGAGAGTGTCAGAGAGTGATAGTGAGTGTCTGAGAGTGTCTGAGAGTGTCTGAGAGTGTCAGAGAGTGTCAGAAAGAGTCAGCGAGTGTCAGAGAGTGATAGAGAGTGTCAGAGAGTGTCTGAGAGTGTCTGAGAGTGTCAGAGAGTGTCTGAGAGTGTCTGAGAGTGTCAGAGAGTGTCAGAGAGTGATAGTGAGTGTCAGAGAGTGTCAAAGAGTGTCAGAGAGTGTCAGAGAGAGTCAGAGAGTGTCAGAGAGTGTCAGAGAGTGATAGAGAGTGTCAGAGAGTGTCAGAGAGTGTCTGAGAGTGTCAGAGAGTGTCAGAGAGTGTCTGAGAGTGTCAAAGAGTGTCAGAGAGTGATAGAGAGTGTCAGAGAGTGTCAGAGAGTGTCTGAGAGTGTCTGAAAGTGTCAGAGAGTGTCAGAGAGTGTCAGAGAGAGTGATAGAGAGTGTCAGAGAGTGTCAGAGAATGTCTGAGAGTGTCTGAGAGTGTCAGAGAGTGTCTGAGAGTGTCTGAGCGTGTCAGAGAGTGTCAGAGAGTGTCAGAGAGAGTCAGAGAGTGTCAGAGTGTGATAGAGGGTGTCACAGAGTGTCTGAGAGTGTCAGAGAGTGATAGAGAGTGTCAGAGAGTGTCAGAGAGAGTCAGAGAGTGTCAGAGAGTGTCAGAGAGTGATAGAGAGTGTCAGAGAGTGTCAGAGAGTGTCTGAGATTGTCTGAGAGTGTCTGAGAGTGTCAGAGAGTGTCTGAGAGTGTCTGAGAGTGTCAGAGAGTGTCAGAGTGTCAGAGAGCGATAGAGAGTGTCAGAGAGTGTCAGAGAGTGTCTGAGAGTGTCAGAGAGTGTCAGAGAGTGTCTGAGAGTGTCTGAGAGTGTCAGAGAGTGATAGAGAGTGTCAGAGAGTGTCAGAGAGTGTCAGAGAGTGTCAGAGAGTGTCAGAGAGTGTCAGAGAGAGTGATAGAGAGTGTCAGAGAGTGTCAGAGAATGTCTGAGAGTGTCTGAGAGTGTCAGAGAGTGTCTGAGAGTGTCTGAGCGTGTCAGAGAGTGTCAGAGAGTGTCAGAGAGAGTCAGAGAGTGTCAGAGAGTGTCAGAGAGTGTCAGAGAGTGTCTGAGATTGTCTGAGAGTGTCTGAGAGTGTCAGAGAGTGTCTGAGAGTGTCTGAGAGTGTCAGAGAGTGTCAGAGTGTCAGAGAGCGATAGAGAGTGTCAGAGAGTGTCAGAGAGTGTCTGAGAGTGTCAGAGAGTGTCAGAGAGTGTCTGAGAGTGTCTGAGAGTGTCAGAGAGTGATAGAGAGTGTCAGAGAGTGTCAGAGAGTGTCAGAGAGTGTCAGAGAGAGTGATAGAGAGTGTCAGAGAGTGTCAGAAAATGTCTGAGAGTGTCTGAGAGTGTCAGAGAGTGTCTGAGAGTGTCTGAGCGTGTCAGAGAGTGTCAGAGATTGTCAGAGAGAGTCAGAGAGTGTCAGAGAGTGATAGAGGGTGTCACAGAGTGTCTGAGAGTGTCAGAGAGTGATAGAGAGTGTCAGAGAGTGTCAGAGAGAGTCAGAGAGTGTCAGAGAGTGTCAGAGAGTGATAGAGAGTGTCAGAGAGTGTCAGAGAGTGTCTGAGATTGTCTGAGAGTGTCTGAGAGTGTCAGAGAGTGTCTGAGAGTGTCTGAGAGTGTCAGAGAGTGTCAGAGTGTCAGAGAGCGATAGAGAGTGTCAGAGAGTGTCAGAGAGTGTCTGAGAGTGTCAGAGAGTGTCAGAGAGTGTCTGAGAGTGTCTGAGAGTGTCAGAGAGTGATAGAGAGTGTCAGAGAGTGTCAGAGAGTGTCAGAGAGTGTCTGAGAGTGTCAGAGAGTGTCTGAGAGTGTCAGAGAGTGTCAGAGAGTGATAGTGATTGTCTGAGAGTGTCAGAGAGTGATAGAGAGTGTCAGAGAGTGTCAGAGAGTGTCTGAGAGTGTCAGAGAGTGTCAGAGAGTGATAGTGATTGTCTGAGAGTGTCAGAGAGTGTCTGAGAGTGTCAGAGAGTGATAGTGAGTGTCTGAGACTGTCAGAGAGTGTCTGAGAGAGTCAGAGAGTGATAGAGAGTGTCAGAGAGTGTCAGAGAGTGTCTGAGAGTGTCAGAGAGTGTCAGAGAGTGTCTGAGAGTGTCAGAGAGTGTCAGAGAGTGTCTGAGAGTGTCAGAGAGAGTCAGAGAGTGTCTGAGAGTGTCAGAGAATGTCAGAGAGTGTCTGAGAGTGTCAGAGAGTGTCAGAGAGTGATAGAGAGTGTCACAGAGTGTCTGAGAGTGTCAGAGAGTGATAGAGAGTGGCAGAGAGTGGCAGAGAGTGGCTGAGAGTGTCTGAGAGTGTCAGAGAGTGTCTGAGAGTGTCTGAGAGTGTCAGAGAGTGTCAGAGAGTGTCTGAGAGTGTCAGAGAGTGTCAGAGAGTGATAGAGAGTGTCAGAGAGTGTCTGAGAGTGTCAGAGAGTATCAGAGAGTGTCTGAGAGTGTCAGAGAGTGTCAGAGAGTGATAGTGAGTGTCTGAGAGTGTCTGAGAGTGTCTGAGAGTGTCTGAGAGTGTCAGAAAGAGTCAGCGAGTGTCAGAGAGTGATAGAGAGTGTCAGAGAGTGTCAGACAGTGTCTGAGAGTGTCTGAGAGTGTCAGAGAGTGTCTGAGCGTGTCAGAGAGTGTCAGAGAATGATAGTGAGTGTCAGAGAGTGTCAAAGATTGTCAGAGAGTGTTAGAGAGAGTCAGAGAGTGTCAGTGAGTGTCAGAGAGTGATAGAGAGTTTCAGAGAGTGATAGAGTGTGTCAGAGAGTGTCAGAGAGTGTCTGAGAGCTTCTGAGAGTGTCAGAGAGTGTCAGAGAGTGATAGTGAGTTTCAGAGAGTGTCAAAGAGTGTCAGAGAGTGATAGAGAGAGTCAGAGAGTGTCAGAGAGTGTCAGAGAGTGTCTGAGAGTGTCAGAGAGTGATAGAGAGTGATAGAGAGTGTCAGAGAGTGTCAGAGATTGTCTCAGAGTGTCTGAGAGTGTCAGAGAGTGTCTGAGAGTGTCAGAGAGTGTCAGAGAGTGTCTGAGAGTGTCAGAGAGTGTCAGAGAGTGATAGAGAGTGTCAGAGAGTGTCTGAGAGTGTCAGAGAGTATCAGAGAGTGTCTGAGAGTGTCAGAGAGTGTCAGAGAGTGATAGTGAGTGTCTGAGAGTGTCTGAGAGTGTCTGAGAGTGTCAGAGAGTGTCAGAAAGAGTCAGCGAGTGTCAGAGAGTGATAGAGAGTGTCAGAGAGTGTCAGACAGTGTCTGAGAGTGTCTGAGAGTGTCAGAGAGTGTCTGAGAGTGTCTGAGCGTGTCAGAGAGTGTCAGAGAGTGATAGTGAGTGTCAGAGAGTGTCAAAGAGTGTCAGAGAGTGTTAGAGAGAGTCAGAGAGTGTCAGAGAGTGTCAGAGAGTGATAGAGAGTGTCAGAGAGTGATAGAGAGTGTCAGAGAGTGTCAGAGAGTGTCTGAGAGTGTCTGAGAGTGTCAGAGAGTGATAGTGAGTTTCAGAGAGTGTCAAAGAGTGTCAGAGAGTGTTAGAGAGAGTCAGAGAGTGTCAGAGAGTGTCTGAGAGTGTCAGAGAGTGATAGAGAGTGATAGAGAGTGTCAGAGTGTGTCAGAGAGTGTCTGAGAGTGTCTGAGAGTGTCAGAGAGTGTCTGAGAGTGTCTGAGAGTGTCAGAGAGTGTCAGAGAGTGATAGTGAGTGTCAGAGAGTGTCAGAGAGTGTCAGAGAGTGTCAGAGAGAGTCAGAGAGTGTCAGAGAATGTCAGAGAGTGATAGAGAGTGTCAGAGAGTGATAGAGAGTGTCAGAGAGTGTCAGAGAGTGACTGAGAGTGAGAGAGAGTGAGAGAGTGTCAGAGAGTGTCACAGAGTGTCTGAGAGTGTCAGAGAGTGATAGAGCGTGTCAGAGAGTGTCTGAGAGTGTCAGAGAGTGTCAGAGAGTGTCAGAGAGTGTCAGATAGTGTCTGAGAGTGTCAGAGAGTGATAGAGAGTGTCAGAGAGTGTCAGAGAGTGACTGAGAGTGAGAGAGAGTGAGAGAGTGTCAGAGAGAGTCAGA
Organism: Heterodontus francisci; assembly: GCF_036365525.1. Classification (NCBI taxonomy): domain Eukaryota; kingdom Metazoa; phylum Chordata; class Chondrichthyes; order Heterodontiformes; family Heterodontidae; genus Heterodontus; species Heterodontus francisci. The sequence continues at coordinate 25,646,413 of NC_090373.1, forward strand.
GAGTGTCAGAGAGTGATAGAGAATGTCAGAGAGTGTCAGAGAGTGACTGAGAGTAAGAGAGAGTGAGAGAGTGTCAGAGAGAGTCAGAGAGTATCTGAGAGTGTCAGAGAGTGATAGAGAGTGTCAGAGAGTGATAGAGAGTGTCAGAGAGTGTCAGAGAGTGTCTGAGAGTGTCAGAGAGTGTCAGAGAGTGATAGTGATTGTCTGAGAGTGTCAGAGAGTGTCTGAGAGTGTCAGAGAGTGATAGTGAGTGTCTGAGACTGTCAGAGAGTGTCTGAGAGAGTCAGAGAGTGATAGAGAGTGTCAGAGAGTGTCAGAGAGTGTCTGAGAGTGTCAGAGAGTGTCAGAGAGTGTCTGAGAGTGTCAGAGAGTGTCAGAGAGTGTCTGAGAGTGTCAGAGAGAGTCAGAGAGTGTCTGAGAGTGTCAGAGAATGTCAGAGAGTGTCTGAGAGTGTCAGAGAGTGTCAGAGAGTGATAGAGAGTGTCACAGAGTGTCTGAGAGTGTCAGAGAGTGATAGAGAGTGGCAGAGAGTGGCAGAGAGTGGCTGAGAGTGTCTGAGAGTGTCAGAGAGTGTCTGAGAGTGTCTGAGAGTGTCAGAGAGTGTCAGAGAGTGTCTGAGAGTGTCAGAGAGTGTCAGAGAGTGATAGAGAGTGTCAGAGAGTGTCTGAGAGTGTCAGAGAGTATCAGAGAGTGTCTGAGAGTGTCAGAGAGTGTCAGAGAGTGATAGTGAGTGTCTGAGAGTGTCTGAGAGTGTCTGAGAGTGTCTGAGAGTGTCAGAAAGAGTCAGCGAGTGTCAGAGAGTGATAGAGAGTGTCAGAGAGTGTCAGACAGTGTCTGAGAGTGTCTGAGAGTGTCAGAGAGTGTCTGAGAGTGTCTGAGCGTGTCAGAGAGTGTCAGAGAATGATAGTGAGTGTCAGAGAGTGTCAAAGATTGTCAGAGAGTGTTAGAGAGAGTCAGAGAGTGTCAGAGAGTGTCAGAGAGTGATAGAGAGTTTCAGAGAGTGATAGAGTGTGTCAGAGAGTGTCAGAGAGTGTCTGAGAGCTTCTGAGAGTGTCAGAGAGTGTCAGAGAGTGATAGTGAGTTTCAGAGAGTGTCAAAGAGTGTCAGAGAGTGATAGAGAGAGTCAGAGAGTGTCAGAGAGTGTCAGAGAGTGTCTGAGAGTGTCAGAGAGTGATAGAGAGTGATAGAGAGTGTCAGAGAGTGTCAGAGATTGTCTCAGAGTGTCTGAGAGTGTCAGAGAGTGTCTGAGAGTGTCAGAGAGTGTCAGAGAGTGTCTGAGAGTGTCAGAGAGTGTCAGAGAGTGATAGAGAGTGTCAGAGAGTGTCTGAGAGTGTCAGAGAGTATCAGAGAGTGTCTGAGAGTGTCAGAGAGTGTCAGAGAGTGATAGTGAGTGTCTGAGAGTGTCTGAGAGTGTCTGAGAGTGTCAGAGAGTGTCAGAAAGAGTCAGCGAGTGTCAGAGAGTGATAGAGAGTGTCAGAGAGTGTCAGACAGTGTCTGAGAGTGTCTGAGAGTGTCAGAGAGTGTCTGAGAGTGTCTGAGCGTGTCAGAGAGTGTCAGAGAGTGATAGTGAGTGTCAGAGAGTGTCAAAGAGTGTCAGAGAGTGTTAGAGAGAGTCAGAGAGTGTCAGAGAGTGTCAGAGAGTGATAGAGAGTGTCAGAGAGTGATAGAGAGTGTCAGAGAGTGTCAGAGAGTGTCTGAGAGTGTCTGAGAGTGTCAGAGAGTGATAGTGAGTTTCAGAGAGTGTCAAAGAGTGTCAGAGAGTGTTAGAGAGAGTCAGAGAGTGTCAGAGAGTGTCTGAGAGTGTCAGAGAGTGATAGAGAGTGATAGAGAGTGTCAGAGTGTGTCAGAGAGTGTCTGAGAGTGTCTGAGAGTGTCAGAGAGTGTCTGAGAGTGTCTGAGAGTGTCAGAGAGTGTCAGAGAGTGATAGTGAGTGTCAGAGAGTGTCAGAGAGTGTCAGAGAGTGTCAGAGAGAGTCAGAGAGTGTCAGAGAATGTCAGAGAGTGATAGAGAGTGTCAGAGAGTGATAGAGAGTGTCAGAGAGTGTCAGAGAGTGACTGAGAGTGAGAGAGAGTGAGAGAGTGTCAGAGAGTGTCACAGAGTGTCTGAGAGTGTCAGAGAGTGATAGAGCGTGTCAGAGAGTGTCTGAGAGTGTCAGAGAGTGTCAGAGAGTGTCAGAGAGTGTCAGATAGTGTCTGAGAGTGTCAGAGAGTGATAGAGAGTGTCAGAGAGTGTCAGAGAGTGACTGAGAGTGAGAGAGAGTGAGAGAGTGTCAGAGAGAGTCAGAGAGTGTCAGAGAGTGATAGAGAATGTCAGAGAGTGTCAGAGAGTGACTGAGAGTAAGAGAGAGTGAGAGAGTGTCAGAGAGAGTCAGAGAGTATCTGAGAGTGTCAGAGAGTGATAGAGAGTGTCAGAGAGTGTCAGAGAGTGACTGAGAGTGACAGAGAGTGAGAGAGTGTCAGAGAGTGTCACAGAGTGTCTGAGAGTGTCAGAGAGTGATAGAGAGTGTCTGAGAGTGTCAGAGAGTGTCAGAGAGTGTCAGAGAGTGTCTGAGAGTGTCAGAGAGTGTCAGAGAGTGGCTGAGAGTGTCAGAGAGTGTCAGAGAGAGTCAGGGAGTATCAGAGAGTGTCAGAGAGTATCAGAGAGTGTCTGAGAGTGTCAGAGAGTGTCAGAGAGTGATAGTGAGTGTCTGAGAGTGTCTGAGAGTGTCTGAGAGTGTCAGAGAGTGTCAGAAAGAGTCAGCGAGTGTCAGAGAGTGATAGAGAGTGTCAGAGAGTGTCAGACAGTGTCTGAGAGTGTCTGAGAGTGTCAGAGAGTGTCTGAGAGTGTCTGAGCGTGTCAGAGAGTGTCAGAGAGTGATAGTGAGTGTCAGAGAGTGTCAAAGAGTGTCAGAGAGTGTTAGAGAGAGTCAGAGAGTGTCAGAGAGTGTCAGAGAGTGATAGAGAGTGTCAGAGAGTGATAGAGAGTGTCAGAGAGTGTCAGAGAGTGTCTGAGAGTGTCTGAGAGTGTCAGAGAGTGATAGTGAGTTTCAGAGAGTGTCAAAGAGTGTCAGAGAGTGTTAGAGAGAGTCAGAGAGTGTCAGAGAGTGTCTGAGAGTGTCAGAGAGTGATAGAGAGTGATAGAGAGTGTCAGAGTGTGTCAGAGAGTGTCTGAGAGTGTCTGAGAGTGTCAGAGAGTGTCTGAGAGTGTCTGAGAGTGTCAGAGAGTGTCAGAGAGTGATAGTGAGTGTCAGAGAGTGTCAGAGAGTGTCAGAGAGTGTCAGAGAGAGTCAGAGAGTGTCAGAGAATGTCAGAGAGTGATAGAGAGTGTCAGAGAGTGATAGAGAGTGTCAGAGAGTGTCAGAGAGTGACTGAGAGTGAGAGAGAGTGAGAGAGTGTCAGAGAGTGTCACAGAGTGTCTGAGAGTGTCAGAGAGTGATAGAGCGTGTCAGAGAGTGTCTGAGAGTGTCAGAGAGTGTCAGAGAGTGTCAGAGAGTGTCAGATAGTGTCTGAGAGTGTCAGAGAGTGATAGAGAGTGTCAGAGAGTGTCAGAGAGTGACTGAGAGTGAGAGAGAGTGAGAGAGTGTCAGAGAGAGTCAGAGAGTGTCAGAGAGTGATAGAGAATGTCAGAGAGTGTCAGAGAGTGACTGAGAGTAAGAGAGAGTGAGAGAGTGTCAGAGAGAGTCAGAGAGTATCTGAGAGTGTCAGAGAGTGATAGAGAGTGTCAGAGAGTGTCAGAGAGTGACTGAGAGTGAGAGAGAGTGAGAGAGTGTCAGAGAGTGTCACAGAGTGTCTGAGAGTGTCAGAGAGTGATAGAGAGTGTCTGAGAGTGTCAGAGAGTGTCAGAGAGTGTCAGAGAGTGTCTGAGAGTGTCAGAGAGTGTCAGAGAGTGGCTGAGAGTGTCAGAGAGTGTCAGAGAGAGTCAGAGAGTGTCAGAGAGTGTCAGAGAGTGATAGAGAGTGTCACAGAGTGTCTGAGAGTGTCAGAGAGTGATAGAGAGTGTCAGAGAGAGTCAAAGAGTGTCAGAGAGTGATAGAGAGAGTCAGAGTGTCAGAGAGTGTCTGAGAGTGTCAGAGAGTGTCAGAGAGTGATAGAGAGTGATAGAGAGTGTCAGAGAGTGTCTGAGAGTGTCTGAGAGTGTCAGAGAGTGTCAGAGAGTGTCTGAGAGTGTCAGAGAGTGTCAGATAGTGTCTGAGAGTGTCTGAGAGTGTCAGAGAGTGATAGAGAGTGTCAGAGAGTGTCAGAGAGTGACTGAGAGTGAGAGAGAGTGAGAGAGTGTCAGAGAGAGTCAGAGAGTGTCAGAGAGTGATAGAGAGTGTCAGAGAGTGTCAGAGAGTGACTGAGAGTGAGAGAGAGTGAGTGAGTGTCAGAGAGAGTCAGAGAGTGTCAGAGAGTGTCAGAGAGTGATAGAGAGTGTCAGAGAGTGTCACAGAGTGTCTGAGAGTGTCAGAGAGTGATAGAGAGTGTCAGAGAGTGTCAGAGAGTGACTGAGAGTGAGAGAGAGTGAGAGAGTGTCAGAGAGTGTCTGAGAGTGTCAGAGAGTGTCAGAGAGTGTCAGAGAGTGTCTGAGAGTGTCAGATAGTGTCTGAGAGTGTCTGAGAGTGTCAGAGAGTGATAGAGAGTGTCAGAGAGTGTCAGAGAGTGACTGAGAGTGAGAGAGAGTGAGAGAGTGTCAGAGAGAGTCAGAGAGTGTCAGAGAGTGATAGAGAGTGTCAGAGAGTGTCAGAGAGTGACTGAGAGTGAGAGAGAGTGAGAGAGTGTCAGAGAGAGTCAGAGAGTGTCAGAGAGAGTCAGAGAGTGATAGAGAGTGTCAGAGAGTGATAGAGAGTGTCAGTGTGTCAGAGAGTGACTGAGAGTGAGAGAGAGTGAGGGAGTGTCAGAGAGTGTCACAGAGTGTCTGAGAATGTCAGAGAGTGATAGAGAGTGTCAGAGAGTGTCAGAGAGTGACTGAGAGTGAGAGAGAGTGAGAGAGTGTCAGAGAGTGATAGAGAGTGTCAGAGAGTGTCAGAGAGTGACTGAGAGTGAGAGAGAGTGAGAGAGTGTCAGAGAGTGTCTGAGAGTGTCAGAGAGTGTCAGAGAGTGTCAGAGAGTGTCTGAGAGTGTCAGAGAGTGTCAGATAGTGTCTGAGAGTGTCTGAGAGTGTCAGAGAGTGATAGAGAGTGTCAGAGAGTGTCAGAGAGTGATTGAGAGTGAGAGAGAGTGAGAGAGTGTCAGAGAGAGTCAGAGAGTGTCAGAGAGTGATAGAGAGTGTCAGAGAGTGTCAGAGAGTGACTGAGAGTGAGAGAGAGTGAGAGAGTGTCAGAGAGAGTCAGAGAGTGTCAGAGAGTGTCAGAGAGTGATAGAGAGTGTCAGAGAGTGATAGAGAGTGTCAGAGTGTCAGAGAGTGACTGAGAGTGAGAGAGAGTGAGGGAGTGTCAGAGAGTGTCACAGAGTGTCTGAGAACGTCAGAGAGTGATAGAGAGTGTCAGAGAGTGTCAGAGAGTGTCAGAGAGTGTCAGAGAGTGTCTGAGAGTGTCAGAGAGTGTCAGAGAGTGGCTGAGAGTGTCAGAGAGTGATAGAGAGTGTCAGAGAGTGTCAGAGAGTATCAGAGAGTGTCTGAGAGTGTCAGAGAGTGTCAGAGAGTGTCTGAGAGTGTCAGAGAGTGTCAGAGAGTGATAGAGAGTGTCAGAGAGTGTCAGAGAGTGTCAGAGAGTGTCTGAGAGTGTCAGAGAGTGTCAGAGAGTGTCTGAGAGTGTCAGAGAGTGTCAGAGAGTGTCTGAGAGTGTCAGAGAGTGTCAGAGAGTGATAGTGAGTGTCTGAGAGTGTCAGAGAGTGTCTGAGAGTGTCAGAGAGTGTCAGAGAGAGTCAGAGAGTGTCAGAGAGTGTCAGAGAGTGATAGAGAGTGTCAGAGAGTGTCAGAGAGTGTCTGAGAGTGTCCTAGAGTGTCAGAGAGTGTCAGAGAGTGTCAGAGAGTGCCAGAGAGAGTCAGAGAGTGTCAGAGAGTGATAGAGAGTGTCAGAGAGTGTCAGAGAGTGTCTGAGAGTGTCTGAGAGTGTCAGAGAGTGTCTGAGAGTGTCAGAGAGAGTCAGAGAGTGTCAGAGAGTGTCAGAGAGTGATAGAGAGTGTCAGAGAGTGTCAGAGAGTGATAGAGAGTGTCACAGAGTGTCTGAGAATGTCAGAGAGTGATAGAGAGTGTCAGAGAGAGTCAGAGAGTGTCAGAGAGTGATAGAGAGAGTCAGAGTGTCAGAGAGTGTCTGAGAGTGTCAGAGAGTGTCAGAGAGTGATAGAGAGTGTCAGAGAGTGTCAGAGAGTGTCTGAGAGTGTCAGAGAGTGTCAGAGAGTGTCAGAGAGAGTCAGAGATTGTCAGAGAGTGTCAGAGAGTGATAGAGAGTGTCAGAGAGTGTCAGAGAGTGTCTGAGAGTGTCCTAGAGTGTCAGAGAGTGTCAGAGAGTGTCAGAGAGTGTCAGAGAGTGTCAGAGAGTGATAGAGAGTGTCAGAGAGTGTCAGAGAGTGTCTGAGAGTGTCTGAGAGTGTCAGAGAGTGTCTGAGAGTGTCAGAGAGTGTCAGAGAGTGTCAGAGAGAGTCAGAGAGTGTCAGAGAGTGTCAGAGAGTGATAGAGAGTGTCACAGAGTGTCTGAGAGTGTCAGAGAGTGTCAGAGAGTGTCAGAGAGTGTCAGAGAGTGATAGAGAGTGTCACAGAGTGTCTGAGAGTGTCAGAGAGTGATAGAGAGTGTCAGAGAGTGTCAGAGAGTGACTGAGAGTGAGTGAGAGTGAGAGAGTGTCAGAGAGTGTCACAGAGTGTCTGAGAGTGTCAGAGAGTGATAGAGAGTGTCTGAGAGTGTCAGAGAGTGTCAGAGAGTGTCAGAGAGTGACTGAGATTGAGTGAGAGTGAGAGAGTGTCAGAGAGTGTCACAGAGTGTCTGAGAGTGTCAGAGAGTGATAGAGAGTGTCTGAGAGTGTCAGAGAGTGTCAGAGAGTGTCTGAGAGTGTCAGAGAGTGTCAGAGAGTGTCAGAGAGTGTCAGAGAGAGTCAGAGAGTGTCAGAGAGTGATAGAGAGTGTCAGAGAGAGTCAGAGAGTGTCAGAGAGTGATAGAGAGAGTCAGAGTTTCAGAGAGTGTCTGAGAGTGTCAGAGAGTGTCAGAGAGTGATAGAGAGTGTCAGAGAGTGTCTGAGAGTGTCAGAGAGTGTCAGAGAGTGTCAGAGAGTGTCTGAGAGTGTCAGAGAGTGTCAGATAGTGTCTGAGAGTGTCTGAGAGTGTCAGAGAGTGATAGAGAGTGTCAGAGAGTGTCAGAGAGTGACTGAGAGTGAGAGAGAGTGAGAGAGTGTCAGAGAGAGTCAGAGAGTGTCAGAGAGTGATAGAGAGTGTCAGAGAGTGTCAGAGAGTGACTGAGAGTGAGAGAGAGTGAGAGAGTGTCAGAGAGAGTCAGAGAGTGTCAGAGAGTGTCAGAGAGTGATAGAGAGTGTCAGAGAGTGATAGAGAGTGTCAGAGTGTCAGAGAGTGACTGAGAGTGAGAGAGAGTGAGAGAGTGTCAGAGAGAGTCAGAGAGTGTCAGAGAGTGATAGAGAGTGTCAGAGAGTGTCAGAGAGTGACTGAGAGTGAGAGAGAGTGAGAGAGTGTCAGAGAGTGTCACAGAGTGTCTGAGAGTGTCAGAGAGTGATAGAGAGTGTCAGAGAGTGTCAGAGAGTGACTGAGAGTGAGAGAGAGTGAGAGAGTGTCAGAGAGTGTCACAGAGTGTCTGAGAGTGTCAGAGAGTGATAGAGAGTGTCTGAGAGTGTCAGAGAGTGTCAGAGAGTGTCTGAGAGTGTCAGAGAGTGTCAGAGAGTGTCAGAGAGTATCAGAGAGTGTCTGAGAGTGTCAGAGAGTGTCAGAGAGTGTCTGAGAGTGTCAGAGAGTGTCAGAGAGTGATAGAGAGTGTCAGAGAGTGTCAGAGAGTGTCAGAGAGTGTCTGAGAGTGTCAGAGAGTGTCAGAGAGTGTCTGAGAGTGTCAGAGAGTGTCAGAGAGTGTCTGAGAGTGTCCGAGAGTGTCAGAGAGTGATAGTGAGTGTCTGAGAGTGTCAGAGAGTGTCTGAGAGTGTCAGAGAGTGTCAGAGAGAGTCAGAGAGTGTCAGAGAGTGTCAGAGAGTGATAGAGAGTGTCAGAGAGTGTCAGAGAGTGTCTGAGAGTGTCCTAGAGTGTCAGAGAGTGTCAGAGAGTGTCAGAGAGTGCCAGAGAGAGTCAGAGAGTGTCAGAGAGTGATAGAGAGTGTCAGAGAGTGTCAGAGAGTGTCTGAGAGTGTCTGAGAGTGTCAGAGAGTGTCTGAGAGTGTCAGAGAGAGTCAGAGAGTGTCAGAGAGTGTCAGAGAGTGATAGAGAGTGTCAGAGAGTGTCAGAGAGTGATAGAGAGTGTCACAGAGTGTCTGAGAATGTCAGAGAGTGATAGAGAGTGTCAGAGAGAGTCAGAGAGTGTCAGAGAGTGATAGAGAGAGTCAGAGTGTCAGAGAGTGTCTGAGAGTGTCAGAGAGTGTCAGAGAGTGATAGAGAGTGTCAGAGAGTGTCAGAGAGTGTCTGAGAGTGTCAGAGAGTGTCAGAGAGTGTCAGAGAGTGTCAGAGAGTGTCAGAGAGTGTCAGAGAGTGATAGAGAGTGTCAGAGAGTGTCAGAGAGTGTCTGAGAGTGTCTGAGAGTGTCAGAGAGTGTCTGAGAGTGTCAGAGAGTGTCAGAGAGTGTCAGAGAGAGTCAGAGAGTGTCAGAGAGTGTCAGAGAGTGTCAGAGAGAGTCAGAGAGTGTCAGAGAGTGTCAGAGAGTGATAGAGAGTGTCAGAGAGTGTCAGAGAGTGTCTGAGAGTGTCTGAGAGTGTCTGAGAGTGTCAGAGAGTGTCAGAGAGTGATAGTGAGTGTCTGAGAGTGTCTGAGAGTGTCTGAGAGTGTCTGAGAGTGTCAGAAAGAGTCAGCGAGTGTCAGAGAGTGATAGAGAGTGTCAGAGAGTGTCAGACAGTGTCTGAGAGTGTCTGAGAGTGTCAGAGAGTGTCTGAGAGTGTCTGAGCGTGTCAGAGAGTGTCAGAGAATGATAGTGAGTGTCAGAGAGTGTCAAAGATTGTCAGAGAGTGTTAGAGAGAGTCAGAGAGTGTCAGAGAGTGTCAGAGAGTGATAGAGAGTTTCAGAGAGTGATAGAGTGTGTCAGAGAGTGTCAGAGAGTGTCTGAGAGCTTCTGAGAGTGTCAGAGAGTGTCAGAGAGTGATAGTGAGTTTCAGAGAGTGTCAAAGAGTGTCAGAGAGTGATAGAGAGAGTCAGAGAGTGTCAGAGAGTGTCAGAGAGTGTCTGAGAGTGTCAGAGAGTGATAGAGAGTGATAGAGAGTGTCAGAGAGTGTCAGAGATTGTCTCAGAGTGTCTGAGAGTGTCAGAGAGTGTCTGAGAGTGTCAGAGAGTGTCAGAGAGTGTCTGAGAGTGTCAGAGAGTGTCAGAGAGTGATAGAGAGTGTCAGAGAGTGTCTGAGAGTGTCAGAGAGTATCAGAGAGTGTCTGAGAGTGTCAGAGAGTGTCAGAGAGTGATAGTGAGTGTCTGAGAGTGTCTGAGAGTGTCTGAGAGTGTCAGAGAGTGTCAGAAAGAGTCAGCGAGTGTCAGAGAGTGATAGAGAGTGTCAGAGAGTGTCAGACAGTGTCTGAGAGTGTCTGAGAGTGTCAGAGAGTGTCTGAGAGTGTCTGAGCGTGTCAGAGAGTGTCAGAGAGTGATAGTGAGTGTCAGAGAGTGTCAAAGAGTGTCAGAGAGTGTTAGAGAGAGTCAGAGAGTGTCAGAGAGTGTCAGAGAGTGATAGAGAGTGTCAGAGAGTGATAGAGAGTGTCAGAGAGTGTCAGAGAGTGTCTGAGAGTGTCTGAGAGTGTCAGAGAGTGATAGTGAGTTTCAGAGAGTGTCAAAGAGTGTCAGAGAGTGTTAGAGAGAGTCAGAGAGTGTCAGAGAGTGTCTGAGAGTGTCAGAGAGTGATAGAGAGTGATAGAGAGTGTCAGAGTGTGTCAGAGAGTGTCTGAGAGTGTCTGAGAGTGTCAGAGAGTGTCTGAGAGTGTCTGAGAGTGTCAGAGAGTGTCAGAGAGTGATAGTGAGTGTCAGAGAGTGTCAGAGAGTGTCAGAGAGTGTCAGAGAGAGTCAGAGAGTGTCAGAGAATGTCAGAGAGTGATAGAGAGTGTCAGAGAGTGATAGAGAGTGTCAGAGAGTGTCAGAGAGTGACTGAGAGTGAGAGAGAGTGAGAGAGTGTCAGAGAGTGTCACAGAGTGTCTGAGAGTGTCAGAGAGTGATAGAGCGTGTCAGAGAGTGTCTGAGAGTGTCAGAGAGTGTCAGAGAGTGTCAGAGAGTGTCAGATAGTGTCTGAGAGTGTCAGAGAGTGATAGAGAGTGTCAGAGAGTGTCAGAGAGTGACTGAGAGTGAGAGAGAGTGAGAGAGTGTCAGAGAGAGTCAGAGAGTGTCAGAGAGTGATAGAGAATGTCAGAGAGTGTCAGAGAGTGACTGAGAGTAAGAGAGAGTGAGAGAGTGTCAGAGAGAGTCAGAGAGTATCTGAGAGTGTCAGAGAGTGATAGAGAGTGTCAGAGAGTGTCAGAGAGTGACTGAGAGTGACAGAGAGTGAGAGAGTGTCAGAGAGTGTCACAGAGTGTCTGAGAGTGTCAGAGAGTGATAGAGAGTGTCTGAGAGTGTCAGAGAGTGTCAGAGAGTGTCAGAGAGTGTCTGAGAGTGTCAGAGAGTGTCAGAGAGTGGCTGAGAGTGTCAGAGAGTGTCAGAGAGAGTCAGGGAGTATCAGAGAGTGTCAGAGAGTATCAGAGAGTGTCTGAGAGTGTCAGAGAGTGTCAGAGAGTGATAGTGAGTGTCTGAGAGTGTCTGAGAGTGTCTGAGAGTGTCAGAGAGTGTCAGAAAGAGTCAGCGAGTGTCAGAGAGTGATAGAGAGTGTCAGAGAGTGTCAGACAGTGTCTGAGAGTGTCTGAGAGTGTCAGAGAGTGTCTGAGAGTGTCTGAGCGTGTCAGAGAGTGTCAGAGAGTGATAGTGAGTGTCAGAGAGTGTCAAAGAGTGTCAGAGAGTGTTAGAGAGAGTCAGAGAGTGTCAGAGAGTGTCAGAGAGTGATAGAGAGTGTCAGAGAGTGATAGAGAGTGTCAGAGAGTGTCAGAGAGTGTCTGAGAGTGTCTGAGAGTGTCAGAGAGTGATAGTGAGTTTCAGAGAGTGTCAAAGAGTGTCAGAGAGTGTTAGAGAGAGTCAGAGAGTGTCAGAGAGTGTCTGAGAGTGTCAGAGAGTGATAGAGAGTGATAGAGAGTGTCAGAGTGTGTCAGAGAGTGTCTGAGAGTGTCTGAGAGTGTCAGAGAGTGTCTGAGAGTGTCTGAGAGTGTCAGAGAGTGTCAGAGAGTGATAGTGAGTGTCAGAGAGTGTCAGAGAGTGTCAGAGAGTGTCAGAGAGAGTCAGAGAGTGTCAGAGAATGTCAGAGAGTGATAGAGAGTGTCAGAGAGTGATAGAGAGTGTCAGAGAGTGTCAGAGAGTGACTGAGAGTGAGAGAGAGTGAGAGAGTGTCAGAGAGTGTCACAGAGTGTCTGAGAGTGTCAGAGAGTGATAGAGCGTGTCAGAGAGTGTCTGAGAGTGTCAGAGAGTGTCAGAGAGTGTCAGAGAGTGTCAGATAGTGTCTGAGAGTGTCAGAGAGTGATAGAGAGTGTCAGAGAGTGTCAGAGAGTGACTGAGAGTGAGAGAGAGTGAGAGAGTGTCAGAGAGAGTCAGAGAGTGTCAGAGAGTGATAGAGAATGTCAGAGAGTGTCAGAGAGTGACTGAGAGTAAGAGAGAGTGAGAGAGTGTCAGAGAGAGTCAGAGAGTATCTGAGAGTGTCAGAGAGTGATAGAGAGTGTCAGAGAGTGTCAGAGAGTGACTGAGAGTGAGAGAGAGTGAGAGAGTGTCAGAGAGTGTCACAGAGTGTCTGAGAGTGTCAGAGAGTGATAGAGAGTGTCTGAGAGTGTCAGAGAGTGTCAGAGAGTGTCAGAGAGTGTCTGAGAGTGTCAGAGAGTGTCAGAGAGTGGCTGAGAGTGTCAGAGAGTGTCAGAGAGAGTCAGAGAGTGTCAGAGAGTGTCAGAGAGTGATAGAGAGTGTCACAGAGTGTCTGAGAGTGTCAGAGAGTGATAGAGAGTGTCAGAGAGAGTCAAAGAGTGTCAGAGAGTGATAGAGAGAGTCAGAGTGTCAGAGAGTGTCTGAGAGTGTCAGAGAGTGTCAGAGAGTGATAGAGAGTGATAGAGAGTGTCAGAGAGTGTCTGAGAGTGTCTGAGAGTGTCAGAGAGTGTCAGAGAGTGTCTGAGAGTGTCAGAGAGTGTCAGATAGTGTCTGAGAGTGTCTGAGAGTGTCAGAGAGTGATAGAGAGTGTCAGAGAGTGTCAGAGAGTGACTGAGAGTGAGAGAGAGTGAGAGAGTGTCAGAGAGAGTCAGAGAGTGTCAGAGAGTGATAGAGAGTGTCAGAGAGTGTCAGAGAGTGACTGAGAGTGAGAGAGAGTGAGTGAGTGTCAGAGAGAGTCAGAGAGTGTCAGAGAGTGTCAGAGAGTGATAGAGAGTGTCAGAGAGTGTCACAGAGTGTCTGAGAGTGTCAGAGAGTGATAGAGAGTGTCAGAGAGTGTCAGAGAGTGACTGAGAGTGAGAGAGAGTGAGAGAGTGTCAGAGAGTGTCTGAGAGTGTCAGAGAGTGTCAGAGAGTGTCAGAGAGTGTCTGAGAGTGTCAGATAGTGTCTGAGAGTGTCTGAGAGTGTCAGAGAGTGATAGAGAGTGTCAGAGAGTGTCAGAGAGTGACTGAGAGTGAGAGAGAGTGAGAGAGTGTCAGAGAGAGTCAGAGAGTGTCAGAGAGTGATAGAGAGTGTCAGAGAGTGTCAGAGAGTGACTGAGAGTGAGAGAGAGTGAGAGAGTGTCAGAGAGAGTCAGAGAGTGTCAGAGAGAGTCAGAGAGTGATAGAGAGTGTCAGAGAGTGATAGAGAGTGTCAGTGTGTCAGAGAGTGACTGAGAGTGAGAGAGAGTGAGGGAGTGTCAGAGAGTGTCACAGAGTGTCTGAGAATGTCAGAGAGTGATAGAGAGTGTCAGAGAGTGTCAGAGAGTGACTGAGAGTGAGAGAGAGTGAGAGAGTGTCAGAGAGTGATAGAGAGTGTCAGAGAGTGTCAGAGAGTGACTGAGAGTGAGAGAGAGTGAGAGAGTGTCAGAGAGTGTCTGAGAGTGTCAGAGAGTGTCAGAGAGTGTCAGAGAGTGTCTGAGAGTGTCAGAGAGTGTCAGATAGTGTCTGAGAGTGTCTGAGAGTGTCAGAGAGTGATAGAGAGTGTCAGAGAGTGTCAGAGAGTGATTGAGAGTGAGAGAGAGTGAGAGAGTGTCAGAGAGAGTCAGAGAGTGTCAGAGAGTGATAGAGAGTGTCAGAGAGTGTCAGAGAGTGACTGAGAGTGAGAGAGAGTGAGAGAGTGTCAGAGAGAGTCAGAGAGTGTCAGAGAGTGTCAGAGAGTGATAGAGAGTGTCAGAGAGTGATAGAGAGTGTCAGAGTGTCAGAGAGTGACTGAGAGTGAGAGAGAGTGAGGGAGTGTCAGAGAGTGTCACAGAGTGTCTGAGAACGTCAGAGAGTGATAGAGAGTGTCAGAGAGTGTCAGAGAGTGTCAGAGAGTGTCAGAGAGTGTCTGAGAGTGTCAGAGAGTGTCAGAGAGTGGCTGAGAGTGTCAGAGAGTGATAGAGAGTGTCAGAGAGTGTCAGAGAGTATCAGAGAGTGTCTGAGAGTGTCAGAGAGTGTCAGAGAGTGTCTGAGAGTGTCAGAGAGTGTCAGAGAGTGATAGAGAGTGTCAGAGAGTGTCAGAGAGTGTCAGAGAGTGTCTGAGAGTGTCAGAGAGTGTCAGAGAGTGTCTGAGAGTGTCAGAGAGTGTCAGAGAGTGTCTGAGAGTGTCAGAGAGTGTCAGAGAGTGATAGTGAGTGTCTGAGAGTGTCAGAGAGTGTCTGAGAGTGTCAGAGAGTGTCAGAGAGAGTCAGAGAGTGTCAGAGAGTGTCAGAGAGTGATAGAGAGTGTCAGAGAGTGTCAGAGAGTGTCTGAGAGTGTCCTAGAGTGTCAGAGAGTGTCAGAGAGTGTCAGAGAGTGCCAGAGAGAGTCAGAGAGTGTCAGAGAGTGATAGAGAGTGTCAGAGAGTGTCAGAGAGTGTCTGAGAGTGTCTGAGAGTGTCTGAGAGTGTCTGAGAGTGTCAGAGAGTGTCAGAGAGTGTCTGAGAGTGTCAGAGAGAGTCAGAGAGTGTCAGAGAGTGTCAGAGAGTGATAGAGAGTGTCAGAGAGTGTCAGAGAGTGATAGAGAGTGTCACAGAGTGTCTGAGAATGTCAGAGAGTGATAGAGAGTGTCAGAGAGAGTCAGAGAGTGTCAGAGAGTGATAGAGAGAGTCAGAGTGTCAGAGAGTGTCTGAGAGTGTCAGAGAGTGTCAGAGAGTGATAGAGAGTGTCAGAGAGTGTCAGAGAGTGTCTGAGAGTGTCAGAGAGTGTCAGAGAGTGTCAGAGAGAGTCAGAGATTGTCAGAGAGTGTCAGAGAGTGATAGAGAGTGTCAGAGAGTGTCAGAGAGTGTCTGAGAGTGTCCTAGAGTGTCAGAGAGTGTCAGAGAGTGTCAGAGAGTGTCAGAGAGTGTCAGAGAGTGATAGAGAGTGTCAGAGAGTGTCAGAGAGTGTCTGAGAGTGTCTGAGAGTGTCAGAGAGTGTCTGAGAGTGTCAGAGAGTGTCAGAGAGTGTCAGAGAGAGTCAGAGAGTGTCAGAGAGTGTCAGAGAGTGATAGAGAGTGTCACAGAGTGTCTGAGAGTGTCAGAGAGTGTCAGAGAGTGTCAGAGAGTGTCAGAGAGTGATAGAGAGTGTCACAGAGTGTCTGAGAGTGTCAGAGAGTGATAGAGAGTGTCAGAGAGTGTCAGAGAGTGACTGAGAGTGAGTGAGAGTGAGAGAGTGTCAGAGAGTGTCACAGAGTGTCTGAGAGTGTCAGAGAGTGATAGAGAGTGTCTGAGAGTGTCAGAGAGTGTCAGAGAGTGTCAGAGAGTGACTGAGATTGAGTGAGAGTGAGAGAGTGTCAGAGAGTGTCACAGAGTGTCTGAGAGTGTCAGAGAGTGATAGAGAGTGTCTGAGAGTGTCAGAGAGTGTCAGAGAGTGTCTGAGAGTGTCAGAGAGTGTCAGAGAGTGTCAGAGAGTGTCAGAGAGAGTCAGAGAGTGTCAGAGAGTGATAGAGAGTGTCAGAGAGAGTCAGAGAGTGTCAGAGAGTGATAGAGAGAGTCAGAGTTTCAGAGAGTGTCTGAGAGTGTCAGAGAGTGTCAGAGAGTGATAGAGAGTGTCAGAGAGTGTCTGAGAGTGTCAGAGAGTGTCAGAGAGTGTCAGAGAGTGTCTGAGAGTGTCAGAGAGTGTCAGATAGTGTCTGAGAGTGTCTGAGAGTGTCAGAGAGTGATAGAGAGTGTCAGAGAGTGTCAGAGAGTGACTGAGAGTGAGAGAGAGTGAGAGAGTGTCAGAGAGAGTCAGAGAGTGTCAGAGAGTGATAGAGAGTGTCAGAGAGTGTCAGAGAGTGACTGAGAGTGAGAGAGAGTGAGAGAGTGTCAGAGAGAGTCAGAGAGTGTCAGAGAGTGTCAGAGAGTGATAGAGAGTGTCAGAGAGTGATAGAGAGTGTCAGAGTGTCAGAGAGTGACTGAGAGTGAGAGAGAGTGAGAGAGTGTCAGAGAGAGTCAGAGAGTGTCAGAGAGTGATAGAGAGTGTCAGAGAGTGTCAGAGAGTGACTGAGAGTGAGAGAGAGTGAGAGAGTGTCAGAGAGTGTCACAGAGTGTCTGAGAGTGTCAGAGAGTGATAGAGAGTGTCAGAGAGTGTCAGAGAGTGACTGAGAGTGAGAGAGAGTGAGAGAGTGTCAGAGAGTGTCACAGAGTGTCTGAGAGTGTCAGAGAGTGATAGAGAGTGTCTGAGAGTGTCAGAGAGTGTCAGAGAGTGTCTGAGAGTGTCAGAGAGTGTCAGAGAGTGTCAGAGAGTATCAGAGAGTGTCTGAGAGTGTCAGAGAGTGTCAGAGAGTGTCTGAGAGTGTCAGAGAGTGTCAGAGAGTGATAGAGAGTGTCAGAGAGTGTCAGAGAGTGTCAGAGAGTGTCTGAGAGTGTCAGAGAGTGTCAGAGAGTGTCTGAGAGTGTCAGAGAGTGTCAGAGAGTGTCTGAGAGTGTCAGAGAGTGTCAGAGAGTGATAGTGAGTGTCTGAGAGTGTCAGAGAGTGTCTGAGAGTGTCAGAGAGTGTCAGAGAGAGTCAGAGAGTGTCAGAGAGTGTCAGAGAGTGATAGAGAGTGTCAGAGAGTGTCAGAGAGTGTCTGAGAGTGTCCTAGAGTGTCAGAGAGTGTCAGAGAGTGTCAGAGAGTGCCAGAGAGAGTCAGAGAGTGTCAGAGAGTGATAGAGAGTGTCAGAGAGTGTCAGAGAGTGTCTGAGAGTGTCAGAGAGTGTCTGAGAGTGTCAGAGAGAGTCAGAGAGTGTCAGAGAGTGTCAGAGAGTGATAGAGAGTGTCAGAGAGTGTCAGAGAGTGATAGAGAGTGTCACAGAGTGTCTGAGAATGTCAGAGAGTGATAGAGAGTGTCAGAGAGAGTCAGAGAGTGTCAGAGAGTGATAGAGAGAGTCAGAGTGTCAGAGAGTGTCTGAGAGTGTCAGAGAGTGTCAGAGAGTGATAGAGAGTGTCAGAGAGTGTCAGAGAGTGTCTGAGAGTGTCAGAGAGTGTCAGAGAGTGTCAGAGAGAGTCAGAGATTGTCAGAGAGTGTCAGAGAGTGATAGAGAGTGTCAGAGAGTGTCAGAGAGTGTCTGAGAGTGTCCTAGAGTGTCAGAGAGTGTCAGAGAGTGTCAGAGAGAGTCAGAGAGTGTCAGAGAGTGTCAGAGAGTGATAGAGAGTGTCAGAGAGTGTCAGAGAGTGTCTGAGAGTGTCTGAGAGTGTCAGAGAGTGTCTGAGAGTGTCAGAGAGTGTCAGAGAGTGTCAGAGAGAGTCAGAGAGTGTCAGAGAGTGTCAGAGAGTGATAGAGAGTGTCACAGAGTGTCTGAGAGTGTCAGAGAGTGTCAGAGAGTGTCAGAGAGCGTCAGAGAGTGATAGAGAGTGTCACAGAGTGTCTGAGAGTGTCAGAGAGTGATAGAGAGTGTCAGAGAGTGTCAGAGAGTGACTGAGAGTGAGTGAGAGTGAGAGAGTGTCAGAGAGTGTCACAGAGTGTCTGAGAGTGTCAGAGAGTGATAGAGAGTGTCTGAGAGTGTCAGAGAGTGTCAGAGAGTGTCAGAGAGTGACTGAGATTGAGTGAGAGTGAGAGAGTGTCAGAGAGTGTCACAGAGTGTCTGAGAGTGTCAGAGAGTGATAGAGAGTGTCAGAGAGTGTCAGAGAGTGTCAGAGAGTGTCAGAGAGTGTCAGAGAGTGTCAGAGAGTGTCAGAGAGAGTCAGAGAGTGTCAGAGAGTGATAGAGAGTGTCACTGAGTGTCTGAGAGTGTCAGAGAGTGATAGAGAGTGTCAGAGAGAGTCAGAGAGTGTCAGAGAGTGATAGAGAGAGTCAGAGTTTCAGAGAGTGTCTGAGAGTGTCAGAGAGTGTCAGAGAGTGATAGAGAGTGTCAGAGAGTGTCTGAGAGTGTCTGAGAGTGTCAGAGAGTGTCAGAGAGTGTCAGAGAGTGTCTGAGAGTGTCAGAGAGTGTCAGATAGTGTCTGAGAGTGTCTGAGAGTGTCAGAGAGTGATAGAGAGTGTCAGAGAGTGTCAGAGAGTGACTGAGAGTGAGAGAGAGTGAGAGAGTGTCAGAGAGAGTCAGAGAGTGTCAGAGAGTGATAGAGAGTGTCAGAGAGTGTCAGAGAGTGACTGAGAGTGAGAGAGAGTGAGAGAGTGTCAGAGAGAGTCAGAGAGTGTCAGAGAGTGTCAGAGAGTGATAGAGAGTGTCAGAGAGTGATAGAGAGTGTCAGAGTGTCAGAGAGTGACTGAGAGTGAGAGAGAGTGAGAGAGTGTCAGAGAGAGTCAGAGAGTGTCAGAGAGTGATAGAGAGTGTCAGAGAGTGTCAGAGAGTGACTGAGAGTGAGAGAGAGTGAGAGAGTGTCAGAGAGTGTCACAGAGTGTCTGAGAGTGTCAGAGAGTGATAGAGAGTGTCAGAGAGTGTCAGAGAGTGACTGAGAGTGAGAGAGAGTGAGAGAGTGTCAGAGAGTGTCACAGAGTGTCTGAGAGTGTCAGAGAGTGATAGAGAGTGTCTGAGAGTGTCAGAGAGTGTCAGAGAGTGTCTGAGAGTGTCAGAGAGTGTCAGAGAGTGGCTGAGAGTGTCAGAGAGTGTCAGAGAGTGATAGAGAGTGTCAGAGAGTGTCAGAGAGTATCAGAGAGTGTCGGAGAGTGTCAGAGAGTGTCAGAGAGTGTCTGAGAGTGTCAGAGAGTGTCAGAGAGTGATAGAGAGTGTCAGAGAGTGTCAGAGAGTGTCAGAGAGTGTCTGAGAGTGTCAGAGAGTGTCAGAGAGTGTCTGAGAGTGTCAGAGAGTGGCAGAGAGTGATAGTGAGTGTCAGAGAGTGTCAGAGAGACTCAGAGAGTGTCAGAGAGTGTCAGAGAGTGATAGAGAGTGTCAGAGAGTGTCAGAGAGTGTCTGAGAGTGTCCTAGGGTGTCAGAGAGTGTCAGAGAGTTTCAGAGAGTGTCAGAGAGAGTCAGAGAGTGTCAGAGAGTGTCAGAGAGTGATAGAGAGTGTCAGAGAGTGTCAGAGAGTGTCTGAGAGTGTCTGAGAGTGTCAGAGAGTGTCTGAGAGTGTCAGAGAGTGTCAGAGAGTGTCAGAGAGAGTCAGAGAGTGTCAGAGAGTGTCAAAGAGTGATAGAGAGTGTCACAGAGTGTCTGAGAGTGTCAGAGAGTGATAGAGAGTGTCAGAGAGAGTCAGAGAGTGTCAGAGAGTGATAGAGAGAGTCAGAGTGTCAGAGAGTGTCTGAGAGTGTCAGAGAGTGTCAGAGAGTGATAGAGAGTGTCAGAGAGTGTCAGAGAGTGTCTGAGAGTGTCAGAGAGTGTCAGAGAGTGTCAGAGAGAGTCAGAGATTGTCAGAGAGTGTCAGAGAGTGATAGAGAGTGTCAGAGAGTGTCAGAGAGTGTCTGAGAGTGTCCTAGAGTGTCAGAGAGTGTCAGAGAGTGTCAGAGAGTGTCAGAGAGAGTCAGAGAGTGTCAGAGAGTGTCAGAGAGTGATAGAGAGTGTCAGAGAGTGTCTGAGAGTGTCTGAGAGTGTCAGAGAGTGTCTGAGAGTGTCAGAGAGTGTCAGAGAGTGTCAGAGAGAGTCAGAGAGTTTCAGAGAGTGTCAGAGAGTGATAGAGAGTGTCACAGAGTGTCTGAGAGTGTCAGAGAGTGTCAGAGAGTGTCAGAGAGTGCAGAGAGTGTCTGAGAGTGTCAGAGAGTGTCAGAGAGTGATAGTGAGTGTCTGAGAGTGTCAGAGAGTGTCTGAGAGTGTCAGAGAGTGTCAGAGACTGTCTGAGAGTGTCAGAGAGTGTCAGAGAGTGATAGAGAGTGTCAGAGAGTGTCTGTGAGTGTCAGAGAGTGTCAGAGAGTGTCAGAGAGTGATAGAGAGTGTCAGAGAGTGTCAGAGTGTGTCTGACAGTGTCAGAGAGTGTCAGAGAGTGTCAGAGACTGTCTGAGAGTGTCAGAGAGTGTCAGAGAGTGATAGAGAGTGTCAGAGAGTGTCTGTGAGTGTCAGAGAGTGTCAGAGAGTGTCAGAGAGTGATAGAGAGTGTCAGAGAGTGTCAGAGAGTGTCTGACAGTGTCAGAGAGTGTCAGAGAGTGTCTGAGAGTGTCAGCGAGTGTCAGAGAGTGATAGTGAGTGTCTGAGAGTGTCAGAGAGTGTCTGAGAGTGTCAGAGAGAGTCAGAGAGTGATAGAGAGTGTCAGAGAGGGTCAGAGAGTGTCTGAGAATGTCAGAGAGTGTCTGAGAGTGTCAGAGAGTGTCAGAGAGTGTCAGAGAGTGATAGAGAGTGTCAGAGAGTGTCAGAGAGTGTCTGAGTGTGTCAGAGAGTGTCAGAGAGTGTCTGAGAGTGTCAGAGAGTGTCAGAGAGTGTCAGAGAGTGATAGAGAGTGTCAGAGGGTGTCAGAGAGTGTCTGAGAGTGTCAGAGAGTGTCAGAGAGTGATAGAGAGTGTCAGAGAGTGTCAGAGAGTGATAGAGAGTGTCAGAGGGTGTCAGAGAGTGTCTGAGAGTGTCAGAGAGTGTCAGAGAGTGATAGAGAGTGTCAGACAGTGTCTGAGAGTGTCAGAGAGTGTCAGAGAGTGTCTGAGAGTGTCAGAGAGTGTCAGAGAGTGATAGAGAGTGTCAGAGAGTGTCAGAGAGTGTCTGAGAGTGTCTGAGAGTGTCAGAGAGTGTCTGAGAGTGTCAGAGGGTGTCAGAGAGTGTCAGAGAGAGTCAGAGAGTGTCAGAGAGTGTCAGAGAGTGACAGAGAGTGTCACAGAGTGTCTGAGAGTGTCAGAGAGTGTCAGAGAGTGTCAGAGAGTGTCTGAGAGTGTCAGAGAGTGCAGAGAGTGTCTGAGAGTGTCAGAGAGTGTCAGAGAGTGATAGTGAGTGTCTGAGAGTGTCAGAGAGTGTCTGAGAGTGTCAGAGAGTGTCAGAGACTGTCTGAGAGTGTCAGAGAGTGTCAGAGAGTGATAGAGCGTGTCAGAGAGTGTCTCTGAGTGTCAGAGAGTGTCAGAGAGTGTCAGAGAGTGATAGAGAGTGTCAGAGAGTGTCAGAGAGTGTCTGACAGTGTCAGAGAGTGTCAGAGAGTGTCTGAGAGTGTCAGAGAGTGTCAGAGAGTGATAGTGAGTGTCTGAGAGTGTCAGAGAGTGTCTGCGCGTGTCAGAGAGAGTCAGAGAGTGATAGAGAGTGTCAGAGAGGGTCAGAGAGTGTCTGAGAGTGTCAGAGAGTGTCTGAGAGTGTCAGAGAGTGTCTGAGAGTGTCTGAGAGTGTCAGAGAGTGTCTGAGTGTGTCAGAGAGTGTCAGAGAGTGTCTGAGAGTGTCAGAGAGTGTCAGAGAGTGTCAGAGAGTGATAGTGAGTGTCTGAGAGTGTCAGAGAGTGTCAGAGAGTGATAGTGAGTGTCTGAGAGTGTCAGAGAGTGTCAGAGAGTGATAGTGAGTGTCTGAGAGTGTCAGAGAGTGATAGAGAGTGTCAGAGAGAGTCAGAGAGTGTCAGAGAGTGATAGAGAGAGTCAGAGTTTCAGAGAGTGTCTGAGAGTGTCAGAGAGTGTCAGAGAGTGATAGAGAGTGTCAGAGAGTGTCTGAGAGTGTCTGAGAGTGTCAGAGAGTGTCAGAGAGTGTCAGAGAGTGTCTGAGAGTGTCAGAGAGTGTCAGATAGTGTCTGAGAGTGTCTGAGAGTGTCAGAGAGTGATAGAGAGTGTCAGAGAGTGTCAGAGAGTGACTGAGAGTGAGAGAGAGTGAGAGAGTGTCAGAGAGAGTCAGAGAGTGTCAGAGAGTGATAGAGAGTGTCAGAGAGTGTCAGAGAGTGACTGAGAGTGAGAGAGAGTGAGAGAGTGTCAGAGAGAGTCAGAGAGTGTCAGAGAGTGTCAGAGAGTGATAGAGAGTGTCAGAGAGTGATAGAGAGTGTCAGAGTGTCAGAGAGTGACTGAGAGTGAGAGAGAGTGAGAGAGTGTCAGAGAGAGTCAGAGAGTGTCAGAGAGTGATAGAGAGTGTCAGAGAGTGTCAGAGAGTGACTGAGAGTGAGAGAGAGTGAGAGAGTGTCAGAGAGTGTCACAGAGTGTCTGAGAGTGTCAGAGAGTGATAGAGAGTGTCAGAGAGTGTCAGAGAGTGACTGAGAGTGAGAGAGAGTGAGAGAGTGTCAGAGAGTGTCACAGAGTGTCTGAGAGTGTCAGAGAGTGATAGAGAGTGTCTGAGAGTGTCAGAGAGTGTCAGAGAGTGTCTGAGAGTGTCAGAGAGTGTCAGAGAGTGGCTGAGAGTGTCAGAGAGTGTCAGAGAGTGATAGAGAGTGTCAGAGAGTGTCAGAGAGTATCAGAGAGTGTCGGAGAGTGTCAGAGAGTGTCAGAGAGTGTCTGAGAGTGTCAGAGAGTGTCAGAGAGTGATAGAGAGTGTCAGAGAGTGTCAGAGAGTGTCAGAGAGTGTCTGAGAGTGTCAGAGAGTGTCAGAGAGTGTCTGAGAGTGTCAGAGAGTGGCAGAGAGTGATAGTGAGTGTCAGAGAGTGTCAGAGAGACTCAGAGAGTGTCAGAGAGTGTCAGAGAGTGATAGAGAGTGTCAGAGAGTGTCAGAGAGTGTCTGAGAGTGTCCTAGGGTGTCAGAGAGTGTCAGAGAGTTTCAGAGAGTGTCAGAGAGAGTCAGAGAGTGTCAGAGAGTGTCAGAGAGTGATAGAGAGTGTCAGAGAGTGTCAGAGAGTGTCTGAGAGTGTCTGAGAGTGTCAGAGAGTGTCTGAGAGTGTCAGAGAGTGTCAGAGAGTGTCAGAGAGAGTCAGAGAGTGTCAGAGAGTGTCAAAGAGTGATAGAGAGTGTCACAGAGTGTCTGAGAGTGTCAGAGAGTGATAGAGAGTGTCAGAGAGAGTCAGAGAGTGTCAGAGAGTGATAGAGAGAGTCAGAGTGTCAGAGAGTGTCTGAGAGTGTCAGAGAGTGTCAGAGAGTGATAGAGAGTGTCAGAGAGTGTCAGAGAGTGTCTGAGAGTGTCAGAGAGTGTCAGAGAGTGTCAGAGAGAGTCAGAGATTGTCAGAGAGTGTCAGAGAGTGATAGAGAGTGTCAGAGAGTGTCAGAGAGTGTCTGAGAGTGTCCTAGAGTGTCAGAGAGTGTCAGAGAGTGTCAGAGAGTGTCAGAGAGAGTCAGAGAGTGTCAGAGAGTGTCAGAGAGTGATAGAGAGTGTCAGAGAGTGTCTGAGAGTGTCTGAGAGTGTCAGAGAGTGTCTGAGAGTGTCAGAGAGTGTCAGAGAGTGTCAGAGAGAGTCAGAGAGTTTCAGAGAGTGTCAGAGAGTGATAGAGAGTGTCACAGAGTGTCTGAGAGTGTCAGAGAGTGTCAGAGAGTGTCAGAGAGTGCAGAGAGTGTCTGAGAGTGTCAGAGAGTGTCAGAGAGTGATAGTGAGTGTCTGAGAGTGTCAGAGAGTGTCTGAGAGTGTCAGAGAGTGTCAGAGACTGTCTGAGAGTGTCAGAGAGTGTCAGAGAGTGATAGAGAGTGTCAGAGAGTGTCTGTGAGTGTCAGAGAGTGTCAGAGAGTGTCAGAGAGTGATAGAGAGTGTCAGAGAGTGTCAGAGTGTGTCTGACAGTGTCAGAGAGTGTCAGAGAGTGTCAGAGACTGTCTGAGAGTGTCAGAGAGTGTCAGAGAGTGATAGAGAGTGTCAGAGAGTGTCTGTGAGTGTCAGAGAGTGTCAGAGAGTGTCAGAGAGTGATAGAGAGTGTCAGAGAGTGTCAGAGAGTGTCTGACAGTGTCAGAGAGTGTCAGAGAGTGTCTGAGAGTGTCAGCGAGTGTCAGAGAGTGATAGTGAGTGTCTGAGAGTGTCAGAGAGTGTCTGAGAGTGTCAGAGAGAGTCAGAGAGTGATAGAGAGTGTCAGAGAGGGTCAGAGAGTGTCTGAGAATGTCAGAGAGTGTCTGAGAGTGTCAGAGAGTGTCAGAGAGTGTCAGAGAGTGATAGAGAGTGTCAGAGAGTGTCAGAGAGTGTCTGAGTGTGTCAGAGAGTGTCAGAGAGTGTCTGAGAGTGTCAGAGAGTGTCAGAGAGTGTCAGAGAGTGATAGAGAGTGTCAGAGGGTGTCAGAGAGTGTCTGAGAGTGTCAGAGAGTGTCAGAGAGTGATAGAGAGTGTCAGAGAGTGTCAGAGAGTGATAGAGAGTGTCAGAGGGTGTCAGAGAGTGTCTGAGAGTGTCAGAGAGTGTCAGAGAGTGATAGAGAGTGTCAGACAGTGTCTGAGAGTGTCAGAGAGTGTCAGAGAGTGTCTGAGAGTGTCAGAGAGTGTCAGAGAGTGATAGAGAGTGTCAGAGAGTGTCAGAGAGTGTCTGAGAGTGTCTGAGAGTGTCAGAGAGTGTCTGAGAGTGTCAGAGGGTGTCAGAGAGTGTCAGAGAGAGTCAGAGAGTGTCAGAGAGTGTCAGAGAGTGACAGAGAGTGTCACAGAGTGTCTGAGAGTGTCAGAGAGTGTCAGAGAGTGTCAGAGAGTGTCTGAGAGTGTCAGAGAGTGCAGAGAGTGTCTGAGAGTGTCAGAGAGTGTCAGAGAGTGATAGTGAGTGTCTGAGAGTGTCAGAGAGTGTCTGAGAGTGTCAGAGAGTGTCAGAGACTGTCTGAGAGTGTCAGAGAGTGTCAGAGAGTGATAGAGCGTGTCAGAGAGTGTCTCTGAGTGTCAGAGAGTGTCAGAGAGTGTCAGAGAGTGATAGAGAGTGTCAGAGAGTGTCAGAGAGTGTCTGACAGTGTCAGAGAGTGTCAGAGAGTGTCTGAGAGTGTCAGAGAGTGTCAGAGAGTGATAGTGAGTGTCTGAGAGTGTCAGAGAGTGTCTGCGCGTGTCAGAGAGAGTCAGAGAGTGATAGAGAGTGTCAGAGAGGGTCAGAGAGTGTCTGAGAGTGTCAGAGAGTGTCTGAGAGTGTCAGAGAGTGTCTGAGAGTGTCTGAGAGTGTCAGAGAGTGTCTGAGTGTGTCAGAGAGTGTCAGAGAGTGTCTGAGAGTGTCAGAGAGTGTCAGAGAGTGTCAGAGAGTGATAGTGAGTGTCTGAGAGTGTCAGAGAGTGTCAGAGAGTGATAGTGAGTGTCTGAGAGTGTCAGAGAGTGTCAGAGAGTGATAGTGAGTGTCTGAGAGTGTCAGAGAGTGTCTGAGAGTGTCAGAGAGTGTCAGAGAGTGTCAGAGAGTTTCAGAGAGTGTCAGAGAGTGTCGGAGAGTGATAGTGAGTGTCAGAGAGTGTCAGAGAGTGTCAGAGAGTGTCAGAGAGTGATAGAGAGTGTCAGAGTGTGTCAGAGAGTGTCTGACAGTGTCAGAGAGTGTCAGAGAGTGTCTGAGAGTGTCAGAGAGTGTCAGAGAGTGATAGTGAGAGTCTGAGAGTGTCAGAGAGTGTCTGAGAGTGTCAGAGAGAGTCAGAGAGTGATAGAGAGTGTCAGAGAGGGTCAGAGAGTGTCTGAGAGTGTCAGAGAGTGTCTGAGAGTGTCAGAGAGTGTCAGAGAGTATCTGAGAGTGTCAGAGAGTGTCAGAGAGTGATAGAGAGTGTCAGAGAGTGTCAGAGAGTGTCTGAGTGTGTCAGAGAGTGTCAGAGAGTGTCTGAGAGTGTCAGAGAGTGTCAGAGAGTGTCAGAGAGTGATAGAGAGTGTCAGAGAGTGTCAGAGAGTGTCTGAGAGTGTCAGAGAGTGTCAGAGAGTGATAGAGAGTGTCAGACAGTGTCTGAGAGTGTCAGAGAGTGTCAGAGAGTGTCTGAGAGTGTCAGAGAGTGTCAGAGAGTGATAGTGAGTGTCTGAGAGTGTCAGAGAGTGTCAGAGAGTGATAGTGAGTGTCTGAGAGTGTCAGAGAGTGTCTGAGAGTGTCAGAGAGTGTCAGAGAGTGTCAGAGAGTGTCTGAGAGTGTCAGAGAGTGTCAGAGAGTGATAGTGAGTGTCAGAGAGTGTCTGAGAGTGTCAGAGAGTGTCAGAGAGTGTCAGAGAGTGTCAGAGAGTGTCTGAGAGTGTCAGAGAGTGTCAGAGAGTGTCAGAGAGTATCAGAGAGTTTCTGAGAGTGTCAGAGAGTGTCAGAGAGAGTCAGAGAGTGTCAGAGAGTGATAGAGAGTGATAGAGAGTGTCAGAGAGTGTCTGAGAGTGTCAGAGAGTGTCTGAGAGTGTCTGAGAGTGTCAGAGAGTGACAGTGAGTGTCAGAGAGTGTCAGAGAGTGTCAGAGAGAGTCAGAGAGTGTCAGAGAGTGTCAGAGAGTGATAGAGAGTGTCAGAGAGAGATAGAGAGTGTCAGAGAGTGTCAGAGAGTGTCTGAGAGTGTCAGAGAGTGTCATAGAGTGATAGAGAGTGTCAGAGAGTGATAGAGAGTGATAGAGAGTGTCAGAGAGTGTCAGAGTGTCAGAGAGTGTCAGAGAGTGTCATAGAGTGATAGAGAGTGTCAGAGAGTGATAGAGAGTGATAGAGAGTGTCAGAGAGTGTCAGAGTGTCAGAGAGTGATAGTGAGTGTCAGAGAGTGTCAGAGAGTGTCAGAGAGAGTCAGAGAGTGTCAGAGAGTGTCAGAGAGTGATAGAGAGTGTCAGAGAGAGATAGAGAGTGTCAGAGAGTGTCAGAGAGTGTCTGAGAGTGTCAGAGAGTGTCAGAGAGAGTCAGAGAGTGTCAGAGAGTGATAGAGAGTGATAGAGAGTGTCAGAGAGTGTCAGAGTGTCTGAGAGTGTCTGAGAGTGTCAGAGAGTGTCTGAGAGTGTCTGAGAGTTTCAGAGAGTGATAGTGAGTGTCAGAGAGTGTCAGAGTATCAGAGAGTGTCAGAGAGAGTCAGAGAGTGTCAGAGAGTGTCAGAGATTGATAGAGAGTGATAGAGATTGTCAGAGAGTGTCAGAGAGTGACTGAGAGTGAGAGAGAGTGAGAGAGTGTCAGAGAGTGTCACAGAGTGTCTGAGAGTGTCAGAGAGTGATAGAGAGTGTCAGAGAGTGTCTGAGAGTGTCAGAGAGTGTCAGAGAGTGTCAGAGAGTGTCTGAGAGTGTCAGAGAGTGATAGAGAGTGTCAGAGAGTGTCAGAGAGTGTCTGAGAGTGTCTGAGAGTGTCAGAGAGTGTCAGAGAGTGATAGTGAGTGTCTGAGAGTGTCAGAGAGTGTCAGAGAGTGATAGTGAGTGTCTGAGAGTGTCAGAGAGTGTCTGAGAGTGTCAGAGAGTGTCAGAGAGTGTCAGAGAGTTTCTGAGAGTGTCAGAGAGTGTCGGAGAGTGATAGTGAGTGTCAGAGAGTGTCAGAGAGTGTCAGAGAGTGTCAGAGAGTGATAGAGAGTGTCAGAGTGTGTCAGAGAGTGTCTGACAGTGTCAGAGAGTGTCAGAGAGTGTCTGAGAGTGTCAGAGAGTGTCAGAGAGTGATAGTGAGAGTCTGAGAGTGTCAGAGAGTGTCTGAGAGTGTCAGAGAGAGTCAGAGAGTGATAGAGAGTGTCAGAGAGGGTCAGAGAGTGTCTGAGAGTGTCAGAGAGTGTCTGAGAGTGTCAGAGAGTGTCAGAGAGTATCTGAGAGTGTCAGAGAGTGTCAGAGAGTGATAGAGAGTGTCAGAGAGTGTCAGAGAGTGTCTGAGTGTGTCAGAGAGTGTCAGAGAGTGTCTGAGAGTGTCAGAGAGTGTCAGAGAGTGTCAGAGAGTGATAGAGAGTGTCAGAGAGTGTCAGAGAGTGTCTGAGAGTGTCAGAGAGTGTCAGAGAGTGATAGAGAGTGTCAGACAGTGTCTGAGAGTGTCAGAGAGTGTCAGAGAGTGTCTGAGAGTGTCAGAGAGTGTCAGAGAGTGATAGTGAGTGTCTGAGAGTGTCAGAGAGTGTCAGAGAGTGATAGTGAGTGTCTGAGAGTGTCAGAGAGTGTCTGAGAGTGTCAGAGAGTGTCAGAGAGTGTCAGAGAGTGTCTGAGAGTGTCAGAGAGTGTCAGAGAGTGATAGTGAGTGTCAGAGAGTGTCTGAGAGTGTCAGAGAGTGTCAGAGAGTGTCAGAGAGTGTCAGAGAGTGTCTGAGAGTGTCAGAGAGTGTCAGAGAGTGTCAGAGAGTATCAGAGAGTTTCTGAGAGTGTCAGAGAGTGTCAGAGAGAGTCAGAGAGTGTCAGAGAGTGATAGAGAGTGATAGAGAGTGTCAGAGAGTGTCTGAGAGTGTCAGAGAGTGTCTGAGAGTGTCTGAGAGTGTCAGAGAGTGATAGTGAGTGTCAGAGAGTGTCAGAGAGTGTCAGAGAGAGTCAGAGAGTGTCAGAGAGTGTCAGAGAGTGATAGAGAGTGTCAGAGAGAGATAGAGAGTGTCAGAGAGTGTCAGAGAGTGTCTGAGAGTGTCAGAGAGTGTCATAGAGTGATAGAGAGTGTCAGAGAGTGATAGAGAGTGATAGAGAGTGTCAGAGAGTGTCAGAGTGTCAGAGAGTGTCAGAGAGTGTCATAGAGTGATAGAGAGTGTCAGAGAGTGATAGAGAGTGATAGAGAGTGTCAGAGAGTGTCAGAGTGTCAGAGAGTGATAGTGAGTGTCAGAGAGTGTCAGAGAGTGTCAGAGAGAGTCAGAGAGTCAGAGAGTGTCAGAGAGTGATAGAGAGTGTCAGAGAGAGATAGAGAGTGTCAGAGAGTGTCAGAGAGTGTCTGAGAGTGTCAGAGAGTGTCAGAGAGAGTCAGAGAGTGTCAGAGAGTGATAGAGAGTGATAGAGAGTGTCAGAGAGTGTCAGAGTGTCTGAGAGTGTCTGAGAGTGTCAGAGAGTGTCTGAGAGTGTCTGAGAGTTTCAGAGAGTGATAGTGAGTGTCAGAGAGTGTCAGAGTGTCAGAGAGTGTCAGAGAGAGTCAGAGAGTGTCAGAGAGTGTCAGAGATTGATAGAGAGTGATAGAGATTGTCAGAGAGTGTCAGAGAGTGACTGAGAGTGAGAGAGAGTGAGAGAGTGTCAGAGAGTGTCACAGAGTGTCTGAGAGTGTCAGAGAGTGATAGAGAGTGTCAGAGAGTGTCTGAGAGTGTCAGAGAGTGTCAGAGAGTGTCAGAGAGTGTCTGAGAGTGTCAGAGAGTGATAGAGAGTGTCAGAGAGTGTCAGAGAGTGTCTGAGAGTGTCTGAGAGTGTCAGAGAGTGTCAGAGAGTGATAGTGAGTGTCTGAGAGTGTCAGAGAGTGTCAGAGAGAGTCAGAGAGTGTCAGAGAGTGATAGAGAGTGATAGAGAGTGTCAGAGAGTGTCTGAGAGTGTCTGAGAGTGTCAGAGAGTGTCTGAGAGTGTCTGAGAGTGTGGGAGAGTGATAGTGAGTGTCAGAGAGTGTCAGAGAGTGTCAGAGAGAGTCAGAGAGTGTCAGAGAGTGTCAGAGAGTGATAGAGAGTGTCAGAGAGTGTCAGAGAGTGTCTGAGAGTGTCAGAGCGTGTCAGAGAGAGTCAGAGAGTGTCAGAGAGTGATAGAGAGTGATAGAGAGTGTCAGAGAGTGTCAGAGTGTCTGAGAGTGTCTGAGAGTGTCAGAGAGTGTCTGAGAGTGTCTGAGAGTGTCAGAGAGTGTCAGAGAGTGATAGTGAGTGTCAGAGAGTGTCAGAGTGTCAGAGAGTGTCAGAGAGAGTCAGAGAGTGTCAGAGAGTGTCAGAGAGTGATAGAGAGTGTCAGAGAGTGATAGAGAGTGTCAGAGAGTGTCAGAGAGTGACTGAGAGTGAGAGAGAGTGAGAGAGTGTCAGAGAGTGTCACAGAGTGTCTGAGAGTGTCAGAGAGTGATAGAGAGTGTCAGAGAGTGTCTGAGAGTGTCAGAGAGTGTCAGAGAGTGTCTGAGAGTGTCAGAGAGTGTCAGAGAGTGTCTGAGAGTGTCAGAGAGTGTCAGAGAGTGATAGAGAGTGTCAGAGAGTGTCAGAGAGTGTCAGAGAGTGTCAGAGAGAGTCAGAGAGTGTCAGAGAGTGTCAGAGAGTGATAGAGAGTGTCAGAGAGTGTCAGAGAGTGTCTGAGAGTGTCAGAGCGTGTAAGAGAGAGTCAGAGAGTGTCAGAGAGTGATAGAGAGTGATAGAGAGTGTCAGAGAGTGTCAGAGTGTCTGAGAGTGTCTGAGAGTGTCAGAGAGTGTCTGAGAGTGTCTGAGAGTGTCAGAGAGTGATAGTGAGTGTCAGAGAGTGTCAGAGTGTCAGAGAGTGTCAGAGAGAGTCAGAGAGTGTCAGAGAGTGTCAGAGAGTGATAGAGAGTGTCAGAGAGTGATAGAGAGTGTCAGAGAGTGTCAGAGAGTGACTGAGAGTGAGAGAGAGTGAGAGAGTGTCAGAGAGTGTCACAGAGTGTCTGAGAGTGTCAGAGAGTGATAGAGAGTGTCAGAGAGTGTCTGAGAGTGTCAGAGAGTGTCAGAGAGTGTCAGAGAGTGTCTGAGAGTGTCAGAGAGTGTCAGAGAGTGTCTGAGAGTGTCAGAGAGTGTCAGAGAGTGATAGAGAGTGTCAGAGAGTGTCAGAGAGTGTCAGAGAGTGTCTGAGAGTTTCAGAGCGTGTAAGAGAGAGTCAGAGAGTGTCAGAGAGTGATAGAGAGTGATAGAGAGTGTCAGAGAGTGTCAGAGTGTCTGAGAGTGTCTGAGAGTGTCAGAGAGTGTCTGAGAGTGTCTGAGAGTGTCAGAGAGTGATAGTGAGTGTCAGAGAGTGTCAGAGTGTCAGAGAGTGTCAGAGAGAGTCAGAGAGTGTCAGAGAGTGTCAGAGAGTGATAGAGAGTGTCAGAGAGTGATAGAGAGTGTCAGAGAGTGTCAGAGAGTGACTGAGAGTGAGAGAGAGTGAGAGAGTGTCAGAGAGTGTCACAGAGTGTCTGAGAGTGTCAGAGAGTGATAGAGAGTGTCAGAGAGTGTCTGAGAGTGTCAGAGAGTGTCAGAGAGTGTCAGAGAGTGTCTGAGAGTGTCAGAGAGTGTCAGAGAGTGTCTGAGAGTGTCAGAGAGTGTCAGAGAGTGATAGAGAGTGTCAGAGAGTGTCAGAGAGTGTCAGAGAGTGTCTGAGAGTGTCAGAGAGTGTCAGAGAGTGATAGTGAGTGTCTGAGAGTGTCTGAGAGTGTCAGAGAGTGTCAGAGAGTGATAGAGAGTGTCAGAGAGTGTCAGAGAGTGTCTGAGAGTGTCAGAGAGTGTCAGAGAGTGATAGAGAGTGTCAGAGAGTGTCAGAGAGTGTCTGAGAGTGTCAGAGAGTGTCTGAGAGTGTCTGAGAGTGTCAGAGAGTGTCAGAGAGTATCAGAGAGTGTCTGAGAGTGTCAGAGAGTGATAGTGAGTGTCAGAGAGTGATAGTGAGTGTCTGAGAGTGTCAGAGAGTTTCTGAGAGTGTCAGAGAGTGTCAGAGAGAGTCAGAGAGTGTCAGAGAGTGATAGAGAGTGATAGAGAGTGTCAGAGAGTGTCTGAGAGTGTCTGAGAGTGTCAGAGAGCGTCTGAGAGTGATAGAGAGTGTCGGAGAGTGATAGTGAGTGTCAGAGAGTGTCAGAGAGTGTCAGAGAGTTTCTGAGAGTGTCAGAGAGTGTCAGAGAGAGTCAGAGAGTGTCAGAGAGTGATAGAGAGTGATAGAGAGTGTCAGAGAGTGTCTGAGAGTGTCTGAGAGTGTCAGAGAGTGTCTGAGAGTGATAGAGAGTGCCGGAGAGTGATAGTGAGTGTCAGAGAGTGTCAGAGAGTGTCAGAGAGAGTCAGAGAGTGTCAGAGAGTGTCAGAGAGTGATAGAGAGTGTCAGAGAGTGTCAGAGAGTGTCTGAGAGTGTCAGAGAGTGTCAGAGAGAGTCAGAGAGTGTCAGAGAGTGATAGAGAGTGATAGAGAGTGTCAGAGAGTGTCAGAGTGTCTGAGAGTGTCTGAGAGTGTCAGAGAGTGTCTGAGAGTGTCTGAGAGTGTCAGAGAGTGTCAGAGAGTGATAGTGAGTGTCAGAGAGTGTCAGAGTGTCAGAGAGAGTCAGACAGTGTCAGAGAGTGTCAGAGAGTGATAGAGAGTGTCAGAGAGTGATAGAGAGTGTCAGAGAGTGTCAGAGAGTGACTGAGAGTGAGAGAGAGTGAGAGAGTGTCAGAGAGTGTCACAGAGTGTCTGAGAGTGTCAGAGAGTGATAGAGAGTGTCAGAGAGTGTCTGAGAGTGTCAGAGAGTGTCAGAGAGTGTCTGAGAGTGTCAGAGAGTGTCAGAGAGTGTCTGAGAGTGTCAGAGAATGTCAGAGAGTGATAGAGAGTGTCAGAGAGTGTCAGAGAGTGTCAGAGAGTGTCTGAGAGTGTCTGAGAGTGTCAGAGAGTGTCAGAGAGTGATAGTGAGTGTCTGAGAGTGTCTGAGAGTGTCAGAGAGTGTCAGAGAGTGATAGAGAGTGTCAGAGAGTGTCTGAGAGTGTCAGAGAGTGTCAGAGAGTGTCTGAGAGTGTCAGAGAATGTCAGAGAGTGATAGAGAGTGTCAGAGAGTGTCAGAGAGTGTCAGAGAGTGTCTGAGAGTGTCTGAGAGTGTCAGAGAGTGATAGTGAGTGTCAGAGAGTGTCAGAGAGTGATAGTGAGTGTCTGAGAGTGTCTGAGAGTGTCAGAGAGTGTCAGAGAGTGATAGAGAGTGTCAGAGAGTGTCTGAGAGTGTCAGAGAGTGTCAGAGAGTGTCTGAGAGTGTCAGAGAGTGTCAGAGAGTGATAGTGAGTGTCTGAGAGTGTCAGAGAGTGTCTGAGAGTGTCAGAGAGTGTCAGAGAGTGTCTGAGAGTGTCAGAGAGTGTCAGAGAGTGTCAGAGAGTGTCTGAGAGTGTCAGAGAGTGTCAGAGAGTGATAGTGAGTGTCAGAGAGTGTCAGAGAGTGTCAGAGAGTGTCAGAGAGTGATAGAGAGTGTCAGAGAGTGTCAGAGAGTGTCTGACAGTGTCAGAGAGTGTCAGAGAGTGTCTGAGAGTGTCAGAGAGTGTCAGAGAGTGATAGTGAGTGTCTGAGAGTGTCAGAGAGTGTCTGAGAGTGTCAGAGAGAGTCAGAGAGTGATAGAGAGTGTCAGAGAGGGTCAGAGAGTGTCTGAGAGTGTCAGAGAGTGTCTGAGAGTGTCAGAGTGTCAGAGAGTGTCTGAGAGTGTCAGAGAGTGTCAGAGAGTGATAGAGAGTGTCAGAGAGTGTCAGAGAGTGTCTGAGTGTGTCAGAGAGTGTCAGAGAGTGTCTGAGACTGTCTGAGAGTGTCAGAGAGTGTCAGAGAGTGTCAGAGAGTGATAGAGAGTGTCAGAGAGTGTCAGAGAGTGTCTGAGAGTGTCAGAGAGTGTCAGAGAGTGATAGAGAGTGTCAGACAGTGTCTGAGAGTGTCAGAGAGTGTCAGAGAGTGTCAGAGAGTGATAGAGAGTGTCAGAGAGTGTCAGAGAGTGTCTGACAGTGTCAGAGAGTGTCAGAGAGTGTCTGAGAGTGTCAGAGAGTGTCAGAGAGTGATAGTGAGTGTCTGAGAGTGTCAGAGAGTGTCTGAGAGTGTCAGAGAGAGTCAGAGAGTGATAGAGAGTGTCAGAGAGGGTCAGAGAGTGTCTGAGAGTGTCAGAGAGTGTCTGAGAGTGTCAGAGTGTCAGAGAGTGTCTGAGAGTGTCAGAGAGTGTCAGAGAGTGATAGAGAGTGTCAGAGAGTGTCAGAGAGTGTCTGAGTGTGTCAGAGAGTGTCAGAGAGTGTCTGAGACTGTCTGAGAGTGTCAGAGAGTGTCAGAGAGTGTCAGAGAGTGATAGAGAGTGTCAGAGAGTGTCAGAGAGTGTCTGAGAGTGTCAGAGAGTGTCAGAGAGTGATAGAGAGTGTCAGACAGTGTCTGAGAGTGTCAGAGAGTGTCAGAGAGTGTCTGAGAGTGTCAGAGAGTGTCAGAGAGTGATAGTGAGTGTCTGAGAGTGTCTGAGAGTGTCAGAGAGTGTCAGAGAGTGTCTGAGAGTGTCAGAGAGTGTCAGAGAGTGATAGAGAGTGTCAGAGAGTGTCAGAGAGTGTCTGAGTGTGTCAGAGAGTGTCAGAGAGTGTCTGAGACTGTCTGAGAGTGTCAGAGAGTGTCAGAGAGTGATAGAGAGTGTCAGAGAGTGTCAGAGAGTGTCAGAGAGTGTCTGAGAGTGTCAGAGAGTGTCAGAGAGTGATAGTGAGTGTCAGAGAGTGTCTGAGAGTGTCAGAGAGTGTCAGAGAGTGTCAGAGAGTGTCTGAGAGTGTCAGAGAGTGTCTGAGAGTGTCAGAGAGTGTCAGAGAGTGTCAGAGAGTATCAGAGAGTTTCTGAGAGTGTCAGAGAGTGTCAGAGAGAGTCAGAGAGTGTCAGAGAGTGATAGAGAGTGATAGAGAGTGTCAGAGAGTGTCTGAGAGTGTCTGAGAGTGTCTGAGAGTGTCAGAGAGTGATAGTGAGTGTCAGAGAGTGTCAGAGAGTGTCAGAGAGAGTCAGAGAGTGTCAGAGAGTGTCAGAGAGTGATAGAGAGTGTAAGAGAGAGATAGAGAGTGTCAGAGAGTGTCAGAGAGTGTCTGAGGGTGTCAGAGAGTGTCAGAGAGTGATAGAGAGTGTCTGAGAGTGTCAGAGAGTGTCAGAGAGTGTCTGAGAGTGTCAGAGAGTGTCAGAGAGTGATAGAGAGTGTCAGAGAGTGTCAGAGAGTGTCAGAGAGTGTCTGAGAGTGTCAGAGAGTGTCAGAGAGTGTCTGAGAGTGTCAGAGAGTGTCAGAGAGTGATAGTGAGTGTCTGAGAGTGTCTGAGAGTGTCAGAGAGTGATAGTGAGTGTCAGAGAGTGTCAGAGATTGTCAGAGAGAGTCAGAGAGTGTCAGAGAGTGTCAGAGAGTGATAGAGAGTGTAAGAGAGAGATAGAGAGTGTCAGAGAGTGTCAGAGAGTGTCTGAGAGTGTCAGAGAGTGTCAGAGAGTGATAGAGAGTGTCTGAGAGTGTCAGAGAGTGTCAGAGAGTGTCTGAGAGTGTCAGAGAGTGTCAGAGAGAGTCAGAGAGTGTCAGAGAGTGTCAGAGAGTGATAGAGAGTGTCAGAGAGTGTCAGAGAGTGTCTGAGAGTGTCCTAGAGTGTCAGAGAGTGTCAGAGAGTGTCAGAGAGTGCCAGAGAGAGTCAGAGAGTGTCAGAGAGTGATAGAGAGTGTCAGAGAGTGTCAGAGAGTGTCTGAGAGTGTCTGAGAGTGTCAGAGAGTGTCTGAGAGTGTCAGAGAGAGTCAGAGAGTGTCAGAGAGTGTCAGAGAGTGATAGAGAGTGTCAGAGAGTGTCAGAGAGTGATAGAGAGTGTCACAGAGTGTCTGAGAATGTCAGAGAGTGATAGAGAGTGTCAGAGAGAGTCAGAGAGTGTCAGAGAGTGATAGAGAGAGTCAGAGTGTCAGAGAGTGTCTGAGAGTGTCAGAGAGTGTCAGAGAGTGATAGAGAGTGTCAGAGAGTGTCAGAGAGTGTCTGAGAGTGTCAGAGAGTGTCAGAGAGTGTCAGAGAGAGTCAGAGATTGTCAGAGAGTGTCAGAGAGTGATAGAGAGTGTCAGAGACTGTCAGAGAGTGTCTGAGAGTGTCCTAGAGTGTCAGAGAGTGTCAGAGAGTGTCAGAGAGAGTCAGAGAGTGTCAGAGAGTGTCAGAGAGTGATAGAGAGTGTCAGAGAGTGTCAGAGAGTGTCTGAGAGTGTCTGAGAGTGTCAGAGAGTGTCAGAGAGAGTCAGAGAGTGTCAGAGAGTGTCAGAGAGTGATAGAGAGTGTCACAGAGTGTCTGAGAGTGTCAGAGAGTGTCAGAGAGTGTCAGAGAGTGATAGAGAGTGTCACAGAGTGTCTGAGAGTGTCAGAGAGTGATAGAGAGTGTCAGAGAGTGTCAGAGAGTGACTGAGAGTGAGTGAGAGTGAGAGAGTGTCAGAGAGTGTCACAGAGTGTCTGAGAGTGTCAGAGAGTGATAGAGAGTGTCTGAGAGTGTCAGAGAGTGTCAGAGAGTGTCTGAGAGTGTCAGAGAGTGTCAGAGAGTGTCAGAGAGTGTCAGAGAGAGTCAGAGAGTGTCAGAGAGTGATAGAGAGTGTCACTGAGTGTCTGAGAGTGTCAGAGAGTGATAGAGAGCGTCAGAGAGAGTCAGAGAGTGTCAGAGAGTGATAGAGAGAGTCAGAGTTTCAGAGAGTGTCTGAGAGTGTCAGAGAGTGTCAGAGAGTGATAGAGAGTGTCAGAGAGTGTCTGAGAGTGTCTGAGAGTGTCAGAGAGTGTCAGAGAGTGTCAGAGAGTGTCTGAGAGTGTCAGAGAGTGTCAGATAGTGTCTGAGAGTGTCTGAGAGTGTCAGAGAGTGATAGAGAGTGTCAGAGAGTGTCAGAGAGTGACTGAGAGTGAGAGAGAGTGAGAGAGTGTCAGAGAGAGTCAGAGAGTGTCAGAGAGTGATAGAGAGTGTCAGAGAGTGTCAGAGAGTGACTGAGAGTGAGAGAGAGTGAGAGAGTGTCAGAGAGAGTCAGAGAGTGTCAGAGAGTGTCAGAGAGTGATAGAGAGTGTCAGAGAGTGATAGAGAGTGTCAGAGTGTCAGAGAGTGACTGAGAGTGAGAGAGAGTGAGAGAGTGTCAGAGAGAGTCAGAGAGTGTCAGAGAGTGATAGAGAGTGTCAGAGAGTGTCAGAGAGTGACTGAGAGTGAGAGAGAGTGAGAGAGTGTCAGAGAGTGTCACAGAGTGTCTGAGAGTGTCAGAGAGTGATAGAGAGTGTCAGAGAGTGTCAGAGAGTGACTGAGAGTGAGAGAGAGTGAGAGAGTGTCAGAGAGTGTCACAGAGTGTCTGAGAGTGTCAGAGAGTGATAGAGAGTGTCTGAGAGTGTCAGAGAGTGTCAGAGAGTGTCAGAGAGTGTCAGAGAGAGTCAGAGAGTGTCAGAGAGTGATAGAGAGTGTCACTGAGTGTCTGAGAGTGTCAGAGAGTGATAGAGAGCGTCAGAGAGAGTCAGAGAGTGTCAGAGAGTGATAGAGAGAGTCAGAGTTTCAGAGAGTGTCTGAGAGTGTCAGAGAGTGTCAGAGAGTGATAGAGAGTGTCAGAGAGTGTCTGAGAGTGTCTGAGAGTGTCAGAGAGTGTCAGAGAGTGTCAGAGAGTGTCTGAGAGTGTCAGAGAGTGTCAGATAGTGTCTGAGAGTGTCTGAGAGTGTCAGAGAGTGATAGAGAGTGTCAGAGAGTGTCAGAGAGTGACTGAGAGTGAGAGAGAGTGAGAGAGTGTCAGAGAGAGTCAGAGAGTGTCAGAGAGTGATAGAGAGTGTCAGAGAGTGTCAGAGAGTGACTGAGAGTGAGAGAGAGTGAGAGAGTGTCAGAGAGAGTCAGAGAGTGTCAGAGAGTGTCAGAGAGTGATAGAGAGTGTCAGAGAGTGATAGAGAGTGTCAGAGTGTCAGAGAGTGACTGAGAGTGAGAGAGAGTGAGAGAGTGTCAGAGAGAGTCAGAGAGTGTCAGAGAGTGATAGAGAGTGTCAGAGAGTGTCAGAGAGTGACTGAGAGTGAGAGAGAGTGAGAGAGTGTCAGAGAGTGTCACAGAGTGTCTGAGAGTGTCAGAGAGTGATAGAGAGTGTCAGAGAGTGTCAGAGAGTGACTGAGAGTGAGAGAGAGTGAGAGAGTGTCAGAGAGTGTCACAGAGTGTCTGAGAGTGTCAGAGAGTGATAGAGAGTGTCTGAGAGTGTCAGAGAGTGTCAGAGAGTGTCTGAGAGTGTCAGAGAGTGTCAGAGAGTGGCTGAGAGTGTCAGAGAGTGTCAGAGAGTGATAGAGAGTGTCAGAGAGTGTCAGAGAGTATCAGAGAGTGTCTGAGAGTGTCAGAGAGTGTCAGAGAGTGTCTGAGAGTGTCAGAGAGTGTCAGAGAGTGATAGAGAGTGTCAGAGAGTGTCAGAGAGTGTCAGAGAGTGTCTGAGAGTGTCAGAGAGTGTCAGAGAGTGTCTGAGAGTGTCAGAGAGTGGCAGAGAGTGATAGTGAGTGTCTGAGAGTGTCAGAGAGTGTCTGAGAGTGTCAGAGAGTGTCAGAGAGAGTCAGAGAGTGTCAGAGAGTGTCAGAGAGTGATAGAGAGTGTCAGAGAGTGTCAGAGAGTGTCTGAGAGTGTCCTAGAGTGTCAGAGAGTGTCAGAGATTTTCAGAGAGTGTCAGAGAGAGTCAGAGAGTGTCAGAGAGTGTCAGAGAGTGATAGAGAGTGTCAGAGAGTGTCAGAGAGTGTCTGAGAGTGTCTGAGAGTGTCAGAGAGTGTCTGAGAGTGTCAGAGAGTGTCAGAGAGTGTCAGAGAGTGTCAGAGAGTGTCAGAGAGTGGTAGAGAGTGTCACGGAGTGTCTGAGAGTGTCAGAGAGTGATAGAGAGTGTCAGAGAGAGTCAGAGAGTGTCAGAGAGTGATAGAGAGAGTCAGAGTGTCAGAGAGTGTCTGAGAGTGTCAGAGAGTGTCAGAGAGTGTCAGAGAGAGTCAGAGAGTGTCAGAGAGTGTCAGAGAGTGATAGAGAGTGTCACAGAGTGTCTGAGAGTGTCAGAGAGTGTCAGAGAGTGTCAGAGAGTGTCAGAGAGTGATAGAGAGTGTCACAGAGTGTCTGAGAGTGTCAGAGAGTGATAGAGAGTGTCAGAGAGTGTCAGAGAGTGACTGAGAGTGAGTGAGAGTGAGAGAGTGTCAGAGAGTGTCACAGAGTGTCTGAGAGTGTCAGAGAGTGATAGAGAGTGTCTGAGAGTGTCAGAGAGTGTCAGAGAGTGTCTGAGAGTGTCAGAGAGTGTCAGAGAGTGTCAGAGAGTGTCAGAGAGAGTCAGAGAGTGTCAGAGAGTGATAGAGAGTGTCACTGAGTGTCTGAGAGTGTCAGAGAGTGATAGAGAGCGTCAGAGAGAGTCAGAGAGTGTCAGAGAGTGATAGAGAGAGTCAGAGTTTCAGAGAGTGTCTGAGAGTGTCAGAGAGTGTCAGAGAGTGATAGAGAGTGTCAGAGAGTGTCTGAGAGTGTCTGAGAGTGTCAGAGAGTGTCAGAGAGTGTCAGAGAGTGTCTGAGAGTGTCAGAGAGTGTCAGATAGTGTCTGAGAGTGTCTGAGAGTGTCAGAGAGTGATAGAGAGTGTCAGAGAGTGTCAGAGAGTGACTGAGAGTGAGAGAGAGTGAGAGAGTGTCAGAGAGAGTCAGAGAGTGTCAGAGAGTGATAGAGAGTGTCAGAGAGTGTCAGAGAGTGACTGAGAGTGAGAGAGAGTGAGAGAGTGTCAGAGAGAGTCAGAGAGTGTCAGAGAGTGTCAGAGAGTGATAGAGAGTGTCAGAGAGTGATAGAGAGTGTCAGAGTGTCAGAGAGTGACTGAGAGTGAGAGAGAGTGAGAGAGTGTCAGAGAGAGTCAGAGAGTGTCAGAGAGTGATAGAGAGTGTCAGAGAGTGTCAGAGAGTGACTGAGAGTGAGAGAGAGTGAGAGAGTGTCAGAGAGTGTCACAGAGTGTCTGAGAGTGTCAGAGAGTGATAGAGAGTGTCAGAGAGTGTCAGAGAGTGACTGAGAGTGAGAGAGAGTGAGAGAGTGTCAGAGAGTGTCACAGAGTGTCTGAGAGTGTCAGAGAGTGATAGAGAGTGTCTGAGAGTGTCTGAGAGTGTCAGAGAGTGTCAGAGAGTGTCAGAGAGTGTCAGAGAGTGTCAGAGAGAGTCAGAGAGTGTCAGAGAGTGATAGAGAGTGTCACTGAGTGTCTGAGAGTGTCAGAGAGTGATAGAGAGCGTCAGAGAGAGTCAGAGAGTGTCAGAGAGTGATAGAGAGAGTCAGAGTTTCAGAGAGTGTCTGAGAGTGTCAGAGAGTGTCAGAGAGTGATAGAGAGTGTCAGAGAGTGTCTGAGAGTGTCAGAGAGTGTCAGATAGTGTCTGAGAGTGTCTGAGAGTGTCAGAGAGTGATAGAGAGTGTCAGAGAGTGTCAGAGAGTGACTGAGAGTGAGAGAGAGTGAGAGAGTGTCAGAGAGAGTCAGAGAGTGTCAGAGAGTGATAGAGAGTGTCAGAGAGTGTCAGAGAGTGACTGAGAGTGAGAGAGAGTGAGAGAGTGTCAGAGAGAGTCAGAGAGTGTCAGAGAGTGTCAGAGAGTGATAGAGAGTGTCAGAGAGTGATAGAGAGTGTCAGAGTGTCAGAGAGTGACTGAGAGTGAGAGAGAGTGAGAGAGTGTCAGAGAGAGTCAGAGAGTGTCAGAGAGTGTCAGAGAGTGATAGAGAGTGTCACAGAGTGTCTGAGAGTGTCAGAGAGTGTCAGAGAGTGTCAGAGAGTGTCAGAGAGTGATAGAGAGTGTCACAGAGTGTCTGAGAGTGTCAGAGAGTGATAGAGAGTGTCAGAGAGTGTCAGAGAGTGACTGAGAGTGAGTGAGAGTGAGAGAGTGTCAGAGAGTGTCACAGAGTGTCTGAGAGTGTCAGAGAGTGATAGAGAGTGTCTGAGAGTGTCAGAGAGTGTCAGAGAGTGTCTGAGAGTGTCAGAGAGTGTCAGAGAGTGTCAGAGAGAGTCAGAGAGTGTCAGAGAGTGATAGAGAGTGTCACTGAGTGTCTGAGAGTGTCAGAGAGTGATAGAGAGCGTCAGAGAGAGTCAGAGAGTGTCAGAGAGTGATAGAGAGAGTCAGAGTTTCAGAGAGTGTCTGAGAGTGTCAGAGAGTGTCAGAGAGTGATAGAGAGTGTCAGAGAGTGTCTGAGAGTGTCTGAGAGTGTCAGAGAGTGTCAGAGAGTGTCAGAGAGTGTCTGAGAGTGTCAGAGAGTGTCAGATAGTGTCTGAGAGTGTCTGAGAGTGTCAGAGAGTGATAGAGAGTGTCAGAGAGTGTCAGAGAGTGACTGAGAGTGAGAGAGAGTGAGAGAGTGTCAGAGAGAGTCAGAGAGTGTCAGAGAGTGATAGAGAGTGTCAGAGAGTGTCAGAGAGTGACTGAGAGTGAGAGAGAGTGAGAGAGTGTCAGAGAGAGTCAGAGAGTGTCAGAGAGTGTCAGAGAGTGATAGAGAGTGTCAGAGAGTGATAGAGAGTGTCAGAGTGTCAGAGAGTGACTGAGAGTGAGAGAGAGTGAGAGAGTGTCAGAGAGAGTCAGAGAGTGTCAGAGAGTGATAGAGAGTGTCAGAGAGTGTCAGAGAGTGACTGAGAGTGAGAGAGAGTGAGAGAGTGTCAGAGAGTGTCACAGAGTGTCTGAGAGTGTCAGAGAATGATAGAGAGTGTCAGAGAGTGTCAGAGAGTGACTGAGAGTGAGAGAGAGTGAGAGAGTGTCAGAGAGTGTCACAGAGTGTCTGAGAGTGTCAGAGAGTGATAGAGAGTGTCTGAGAGTGTCTGAGAGTGTCAGAGAGTGTCAGAGAGTGTCAGAGAGTGTCAGAGAGAGTCAGAGAGTGTCAGAGAGTGATAGAGAGTGTCACTGAGTGTCTGAGAGTGTCAGAGAGTGATAGAGAGCGTCAGAGAGAGTCAGAGAGTGTCAGAGAGTGATAGAGAGAGTCAGAGTTTCAGAGAGTGTCTGAGAGTGTCAGAGAGTGTCAGAGAGTGATAGAGAGTGTCAGAGAGTGTCTGAGAGTGTCTGAGAGTGTCAGAGAGTGTCAGAGAGTGTCAGAGAGTGTCTGAGAGTGTCAGAGAGTGTCAGATAGTGTCTGAGAGTGTCTGAGAGTGTGAGAGAGTGATAGAGAGTGTCAGAGAGTGTCAGAGAGTGTCAGAGAGTGACTGAGAGTGAGAGAGAGTGAGAGAGTGTCAGAGAGAGTCAGAGAGTGTCAGAGAGTGATAGAGAGTGTCAGAGAGTGTCAGAGAGTGACTGAGAGTGAGAGAGAGTGAGAGAGTGTCAGAGAGAGTCAGAGAGTGTCAGAGAGTGTCAGAGAGTGATAGAGAGTGTCAGAGAGTGATAGAGAGTGTCAGAGTGTCAGAGAGTGACTGAGAGTGAGAGAGAGTGAGAGAGTGTCAGAGAGAGTCAGAGAGTGTCAGAGAGTGATAGAGAGTGTCAGAGAGTGTCAGAGAGTGACTGAGAGTGAGAGAGAGTGAGAGAGTGTCAGAGAGTGTCACAGAGTGTCTGAGAGTGTCAGAGAGTGATAGAGAGTGTCAGAGAGTGTCAGAGAGTGACTGAGAGTGAGAGAGAGTGAGAGAGTGTCAGAGAGTGTCACAGAGTGTCTGAGAGTGTCAGAGAGTGATAGAGAGTGTCTGAGAGTGTCAGAGAGTGTCAGAGAGTGTCTGAGAGTGTCAGAGAGTGTCAGAGAGTGGCTGAGAGTGTCAGAGAGTGTCAGAGAGTGATAGAGAGTGTCAGAGAGTGTCAGAGAGTATCAGAGAGTGTCTGAGAGTGTCAGAGAGTGTCAGAGAGTGACTGAGAGTGAGAGAGAGTGAGAGAGTGTCAGAGAGTGTCACAGAGTGTCTGAGAGTGTCAGAGAGTGATAGAGAGTGTCTGAGAGTGTCAGAGAGTGTCTGAGAGTGTCAGAGAGTGTCAGAGAGTGGCTGAGAGTGTCAGAGAGTGTCAGAGAGTGATAGAGAGTGTCAGAGAGTGTCAGAGAGTATCAGAGAGTGTCTGAGAGTGTCAGAGAGTGTCAGAGAGTGATAGAGAGTGTCAGAGAGTGTCAGAGAGTGTCAGAGAGTGTCTGAGAGTGTCAGAGAGTGTCAGAGAGTGTCTGAGAGTGTCAGAGAGTGGCAGAGAGTGATAGTGAGTGTCTGAGAGTGTCAGAGAGTGTCTGAGAGTGTCAGAGAGTGTCAGAGAGAGTCAGAGAGTGTCAGAGAGTGTCAGAGAGTGATAGAGAGTGTCAGAGAGTGTCAGAGAGTGTCTGAGAGTGTCCTAGAGTGTCAAGAGAGTGTCAGAGAGTTTCAGAGAGTGTCAGAGAGAGTCAGAGAGTGTCAGAGAGTGTCAGAGAGTGATAGAGAGTGTCAGAGAGTGTCAGAGAGTGTCTGAGAGTGTCTGAGAGTGTCAGAGAGTGTCTGAGAGTGTCAGAGAGTGTCAGAGAGTGTCAGAGAGTGTCAGAGAGTGTCAGAGAGTGATAGAGAGTGTCACGGAGTGTCTGAGAGTGTCAGAGAGTGATAGAGAGTGTCAGAGAGAGTCAGAGAGTGTCAGAGAGTGATAGAGAGAGTCAGAGTGTCAGAGAGTGTCTGAGAGTGTCAGAGAGTGTCAGAGAGTGATAGAGAGTGTCAGAGAGTG
The DNA here is from genome assembly GCF_036365525.1 of Heterodontus francisci. Lineage (NCBI taxonomy): Eukaryota > Metazoa > Chordata > Chondrichthyes > Heterodontiformes > Heterodontidae > Heterodontus > Heterodontus francisci. The sequence goes on from NC_090373.1 coordinate 25,688,681, forward strand.
TCAGAGAGTGTCTGAGAGTGTCAGAGAGTGTCAGAGAGTGTCAGAGAGAGTCAGAGATTGTCAGAGAGTGTCAGAGAGTGATAGAGAGTGTCAGAGAGTGTCAGAGAGTGTCTGAGAGTGTCCTAGAGTGTCAGAGAGTGTCAGAGAGTGTCAGAGAGTGTCAGAGAGAGTCAGAGAGTGTCAGAGAGTGTCAGAGAGTGATAGAGAGTGTCAGAGAGTGTCAGAGAGTGTCTGAGAGTGTCTGAGAGTGTCAGAGAGTGTCTGAGAGTGTCAGAGAGTGTCAGAGAGTGTCAGAGAGAGTCAGAGAGTGTCAGAGAGTGTCAGAGAGTGATAGAGAGTGTCACAGAGTGTCTGAGAGTGTCAGAGAGTGTCAGAGAGTGTCAGAGAGTGCAGAGAGTGTCTGAGAGTGTCAGAGAGTGTCAGAGAGTGATAGTGAGTGTCTGAGAGTGTCTGAGAGTGTCAGAGAGTGTCAGAGAGAGTCAGAGAGTGTCAGAGAGTGTCAGAGAGTGATAGAGAGTGTCAGAGAGTGTCAGAGAGTGTCTGAGAGTGTCCTAGAGTGTCAAGAGAGTGTCAGAGAGTTTCAGAGAGTGTCAGAGAGAGTCAGAGAGTGTCAGAGAGTGTCAGAGAGTGATAGAGAGTGTCAGAGAGTGTCAGAGAGTGTCTGAGAGTGTCTGAGAGTGTCAGAGAGAGTCAGAGATTGTCAGAGAGTGTCAGAGAGTGATAGAGAGTGTCAGAGAGTGTCAGAGAGTGTCTGAGAGTGTCCTAGAGTGTCAGAGAGTGTCAGAGAGTGTCAGAGAGTGTCAGAGAGAGTCAGAGAGTGTCAGAGAGTGTCAGAGAGTGATAGAGAGTGTCAGAGAGTGTCAGAGAGTGTCTGAGAGTGTCTGAGAGTGTCAGAGAGTGTCTGAGAGTGTCAGAGAGTGTCAGAGAGTGTCAGAGAGAGTCAGAGAGTGTCAGAGAGTGTCAGAGAGTGATAGAGAGTGTCACAGAGTGTCTGAGAGTGTCAGAGAGTGTCAGAGAGTGTCAGAGAGTGCAGAGAGTGTCTGAGAGTGTCAGAGAGTGTCAGAGAGTGATAGTGAGTGTCTGAGAGTGTCTGAGAGTGTCAGAGAGTGTCAGAGAGAGTCAGAGAGTGTCAGAGAGTGTCAGAGAGTGATAGAGAGTGTCAGAGAGTGTCAGAGAGTGTCTGAGAGTGTCCTAGAGTGTCAAGAGAGTGTCAGAGAGTTTCAGAGAGTGTCAGAGAGAGTCAGAGAGTGTCAGAGAGTGTCAGAGAGTGATAGAGAGTGTCAGAGAGTGTCAGAGAGTGTCTGAGAGTGTCTGAGAGTGTCAGAGAGTGTCTGAGAGTGTCAGAGAGTGTCAGAGAGTGTCAGAGATTGTCAGAGAGTGTCAGAGAGTGATAGAGAGTGTCACGGAGTGTCTGAGAGTGTCAGAGAGTGATAGAGAGTGTCAGAGAGAGTCAGAGAGTGTCAGAGAGTGATAGAGAGAGTCAGAGTGTCAGAGAGTGTCTGAGAGTGTCAGAGAGTGTCAGAGAGTGATAGAGAGTGTCAGAGAGTGTCAGAGAGTGTCTGAGAGTGTCAGAGAGTGTCAGAGAGTGTCAGAGAGAGTCAGAGATTGTCAGAGAGTGTCAGAGAGTGATAGAGAGTGTCAGAGAGTGTCAGAGAGTGTCTGAGAGTGTCCTAGAGTGTCAGAGAGTGTCAGAGAGTGTCAGAGAGTGTCAGAGAGAGTCAGAGAGTGTCAGAGAGTGTCAGAGAGTGATAGAGAGTGTCAGAGAGTGTCAGAGAGTGTCTGAGAGTGTCTGAGAGTGTCAGAGAGTGTCTGAGAGTGTCAGAGAGTGTCAGAGAGTGTCAGAGAGAGTCAGAGAGTGTCAGAGAGTGTCAGAGAGTGATAGAGAGTGTCACAGAGTGTCTGAGAGTGTCAGAGAGTGTCAGAGAGTGTCAGAGAGTGCAGAGAGTGTCTGAGAGTGTCAGAGAGTGTCAGAGAGTGATAGTGAGTGTCTGAGAGTGTCAGAGAGTGTCTGAGAGTGTCAGAGAGTGTAAGAGACTGTCTGAGAGTGTCAGAGAGTGTCAGAGAGTGATAGAGAGTGTCAGAGAGTGTCTGTGAGTGTCAGAGAGTGTCAGAGAGTGTCAGAGAGTGATAGAGAGTGTCAGAGAGTGTCAGAGTGTGTCTGACAGTGTCAGAGAGTGTCAGAGAGTGTCAGAGACTGTCTGAGAGTGTCAGAGAGTGTCAGAGAGTGATAGAGAGTGTCAGAGAGTGTCTGTGAGTGTCAGAGAGTGTCAGAGAGTGTCAGAGAGTGATAGAGAGTGTCAGAGAGTGTCAGAGAGTGTCTGATAGTGTCAGAGAGTGTCAGAGAGTGTCTGAGAGTGTCAGAGAGTGTCAGAGAGTGATAGTGAGTGTCTGAGAGTGTCAGAGAGTGTCTGAGAGTGTCAGAGAGAGTCAGAGAGTGATAGAGAGTGTCAGAGAGGGTCAGAGAGTGTCTGAGAATGTCAGATAGTGTCTGAGAGTGTCAGAGAGTGTCAGAGAGTGTCAGAGAGTGTCAGAGAGTGATAGAGAGTGTCAGAGAGTGTCAGAGAGTGTCTGAGTGTGTCAGAGAGTGTCAGAGAGTGTCTGAGAGTGTCAGAGAGTGTCAGAGAGTGTCAGAGAGTGATAGAGAGTGTCAGAGGGTGTCAGAGAGTGTCTGAGAGTGTCAGAGAGTGTCAGAGAGTGATAGAGAGTGTCAGACATTGTCTGAGAGTGTCAGAGAGTGTCAGAGAGTGTCTGAGAGTGTCAGAGAGTGTCAGAGAGTGATAGTGAGTGTCTGAGAGTGTCAGAGAGTGTCAGAGAGTGTCAGAGAGTGTCAGAGAGAGTCAGAGAGTGTCAGAGAGTGTCAGAGAGTGATAGAGAGTGTCAGAGAGTGTCAGAGAGTGTCTGAGAGTGTCTGAGAGTGTCAGAGAGTGTCTGAGAGTGTCAGAGAGTGTCAGAGAGAGTCAGAGAGTGTCAGAGAGTGTCAGAGAGTGACAGAGAGTGTCACAGAGTGTCTGAGAGTGTCAGAGAGTGTCAGAGAGTGTCAGAGAGTGTCAGAGAGTGTCTGAGAGTGTCAGTGAGTGCAGAGAGTGTCTGAGAGTGTCAGAGAGTGTCAGAGAGTGATAGTGAGTGTCTGAGAGTGTCAGAGAGTGTCTGAGAGTGTCAGAGAGTGTCAGAGACTGTCTGAGAGTGTCAGAGAGTGTCAGAGAGTGATAGAGCGTGTCAGAGAGTGTCTCTGAGTGTCAGAGAGTGTCAGAGAGTGTCAGAGAGTGATAGAGAGTGTCAGAGAGTGTCAGAGAGTGTCTGACAGTGTCAGAGAGTGTCAGAGAGTGTCTGAGAGGGTCAGAGAGTGTCAGAGAGTGATAGTGAGTGTCTGAGAGTGTCAGAGAGTGTCTGAGCGTGTCAGAGAGAGTCAGAGAGTGATAGAGAGTGTCAGAGAGGGTCAGAGAGTGTCTGAGAGTGTCAGAGAGTGTCTGAGAGTGTCAGAGAGTGTCAGAGAGTGTCTGAGTGTGTCAGAGAGTGTCTGAGAGTGTCAGAGAGTGCAGAGAGTGTCAGAGAGTGTCAGAGAGTGTCTGAGTGTGTCAGAGATTGTCAGAGAGTGTCTGAGAGTGTCAGAGAGTGTCAGAGAGTGTCAGAGAGTGTCAGAGAGTGATAGTGAGTGTCTGAGAGTGTCAGAGAGTGTCAGAGAGTGATAGTGAGTGTCTGAGAGTGTCAGAGAGTGTCAGAGAGTGATAGTGAGTGTCTGAGAGTGTCAGAGAGTGTCAGAGAGTGTCAGAGAGTGATAGAGAGTGTCAGAGAGTGTCAGAGAGTATCTGAGAGTGTCAGAGAGTGTCAGAGAGTGATAGAGAGTGTCAGAGAGTGTCAGAGAGTGTCTGAGAGTGTCAGAGAGTGTCAGAGAGTGATAGAGAGTGTCAGACAGTGTCTGAGAGTGTCAGAGAGTGTCAGAGAGTGTCTGAGAGTGTCAGAGAGTGATAGTGAGTGTCTGAGAGTGTCAGAGAGTGTCAGAGAGTGATAGTGAGTGTCTGAGAGTGTCAGAGAGTGTCTGAGAGTGTCAGAGAGTGTCAGAGAGTATCTGAGAGTGTCAGAGAGTGTCAGAGAGTGATAGAGAGTGTCAGAGAGTGTCAGAGAGTGTCTGAGTGTGTCAGAGAGTGTCAGAGAGTGTCTGAGAGTGTCAGAGAGTGTCAGAGAGTGTCAGAGAGTGATAGAGAGTGTCAGAGAGTGTCAGAGAGTGTCTGAGAGTGTCAGAGAGTGTCAGAGAGTGATAGAGAGTGTCAGACAGTGTCTGAGAGTGTCAGAGAGTGTCAGAGAGTGTCTGAGAGTGTCAGAGAGTGTCAGAGAGTGATAGTGAGTGTCTGAGAGTGTCAGAGAGTGTCAGAGAGTGATAGTGAGTGTCTGAGAGTGTCAGAGAGTGTCTGAGAGTGTCAGAGAGTGTCAGAGAGTGTCAGAGAGTGTCTGAGAGTGTCAGAGAGTGTCAGAGAGTGATAGTGAGTGTCAGAGAGTGTCAGAGAGTGTCAGAGAGTGTCAGAGAGTGTCAGAGAGTGTCTGAGTGTGTCAGAGAGTGTCAGAGAGTGTCTGAGAGTGTCAGAGAGTGTCAGAGAGTGATAGTGAGTGTCTGAGAGTGTCAGAGAGTGTCAGAGAGTGATAGTGAGTGTCTGAGAGTGTCAGAGAGTGTCAGAGAGTGATAGTGAGTGTCTGAGAGTGTCAGAGAGTGTCTGAGAGTGTCAGAGAGTGTCAGAGACTGTCTGAGAGTGTCAGAGAGTGTCAGAGAGTGATAGAGCGTGTCAGAGAGTGTCTCTGAGTGTCAGAGAGTGTCAGAGAGTGTCAGAGAGTGATAGAGAGTGTCAGAGAGTGTCAGAGAGTGTCTGACAGTGTCAGAGAGTGTCAGAGAGTGTCTGAGAGTGTCAGAGAGTGTCAGAGAGTGATAGTGAGTGTCTGAGAGTGTCAGAGAGTGTCTGAGCGTGTCAGAGAGAGTCAGAGAGTGATAGAGAGTGTCAGAGAGGGTCAGAGAGTGTCTGAGAGTGTCAGAGAGTGTCTGAGAGTGTCAGAGAGTGTCAGAGAGTGTCTGAGTGTGTCAGAGAGTGTCTGAGAGTGTCAGAGAGTGCAGAGAGTGTCTGAGAGTGTCAGAGAGTGTCAGAGAGTGATAGTGAGTGTCTGAGAGTGTCAGAGAGTGTCTGAGAGTGTCAGAGAGTGTCAGAGACTGTCTGAGAGTGTCAGAGAGTGTCAGAGAGTGATAGAGCGTGTCAGAGAGTGTCTCTGAGTGTCAGAGAGTGTCAGAGAGTGATAGAGAGTGTCAGAGAGTGTCAGAGAGTGTCTGAGAGTGTCAGAGAGTGTCAGAGAGTGATAGTGAGTGTCTGAGAGTGTCAGAGAGTGTCTGAGCGTGTCAGAGAGAGTCAGATAGTGATAGGGAGTGTCAGAGAGGGTCAGAGAGTGTCTGAGAGTGTCAGAGAGTGTCTGAGAGTGTCAGAGAGTGTCAGAGAGTGTCTGAGTGTGTCAGAGAGTGTCAGAGAGTGTCTGAGAGTGTCAGAGAGTGTCAGAGAGTGTCAGAGAGTGTCGGAGAGTGATAGTGAGTGTCTGAGAGTGTCAGAGAGTGTCAGAGAGTGATAGTGAGTGTCTGAGAGTGTCAGAGAGTGTCAGAGAGTGATAGTGAGTGTCTGAGAGTGTCAGAGAGTGTCAGAGAGTGTCAGAGAGTGATAGAGAGTGTCAGAGAGTGTCAGAGAGTATCTGAGAGTGTCAGAGAGTGTCAGAGAGTGATAGAGAGTGTCAGAGAGTGTCAGAGAGTGTCTGAGTGTGTCAGAGAGTGTCAGAGAGTGTCTGAGAGTGTCAGAGAGTGTCAGAGAGTGTCAGAGAGTGATAGAGAGTGTCAGAGAGTGTCAGAGAGTGTCTGAGAGTGTCAGAGAGTGTCAGAGAGTGATAGAGAGTGTCAGACAGTGTCTGAGAGTGTCAGAGAGTGTCAGAGAGTGTCTGAGAGTGTCAGAGAGTGTCAGAGAGTGATAGTGAGTGTCTGAGAGTGTCAGAGAGTGTCAGAGAGTGATAGTGAGTGTCTGAGAGTGTCAGAGAGTGTCTGAGAGTGTCAGAGAGTGTCAGAGAGTATCTGAGAGTGTCAGAGAGTGTCAGAGAGTGATAGAGAGTGTCAGAGAGTGTCAGAGAGTGTCTGAGTGTGTCAGAGAGTGTCAGAGAGTGTCTGAGAGTGTCAGAGAGTGTCAGAGAGTGTCAGAGAGTGATAGAGAGTGTCAGAGAGTGTCAGAGAGTGTCTGAGAGTGCCAGAGAGTGTCAGAGAGTGATAGAGAGTGTCAGACAGTGTCTGAGAGTGTCAGAGAGTGTCAGAGAGTGTCTGAGAGTGTCAGAGAGTGTCAGAGAGTGATAGTGAGTGTCTGAGAGTGTCAGAGAGTGTCAGAGAGTGATAGTGAGTGTCTGAGAGTGTCAGAGAGTGTCTGAGAGTGTCAGAGAGTGTCAGAGAGTGTCAGAGAGTGTCTGAGAGTGTCAGAGAGTGTCAGAGAGTGATAGTGAGTGTCAGAGAGTGTCAGAGAGTGTCAGAGAGTGTCAGAGAGTGTCAGAGAGTGATAGAGAGTGTCAGAGAGTGTCAGAGAGTGTCTGAGTGTGTCAGAGAGTGTCAGAGAGTGTCTGAGAGTGTCAGAGAGTGTCAGAGAGTGTCTGAGAGTGTCAGAGAGTGTCAGAGAGTGTCAGAGAGTGATAGAGAGTGTCAGAGAGTGTCAGAGAGTGTCTGAGAGTGTCAGAGAGTGTCAGAGAGTGATAGAGAGTGTCAGACAGTGTCTGAGAGTGTCAGAGAGTGTCAGAGAGTGTCTGAGAGTGTCAGAGAGTGTCAGAGAGTGTCAGAGAGTGTCAGAGACTGTCTGAGAGTGTCAGAGAGTGTCAGAGAGTGATAGAGCGTGTCAGAGAGTGTCTCTGAGTGTCAGAGAGTGTCAGAGAGTGTCAGAGAGTGATAGAGAGTGTCAGAGAGTGTCAGAGAGTGTCTGACAGTGTCAGAGAGTGTCAGAGAGTGTCTGAGAGTGTCAGAGAGTGTCAGAGAGTGATAGTGAGTGTCTGAGAGTGTCAGAGAGTGTCTGAGCGTGTCAGAGAGAGTCAGAGAGTGATAGAGAGTGTCAGAGAGGGTCAGAGAGTGTCAGAGAGTGTCAGAGAGTGTCTGAGAGTGTCAGAGAGTGTCAGAGAGTGTCAGAGAGTGATAGAGAGTGTCAGAGAGTGTCAGAGAGTGTCTGAGAGTGTCAGAGAGTGTCAGAGAGTGATAGAGAGTGTCAGACAGTGTCTGAGAGTGTCAGAGAGTGTCAGAGAGTGTCTGAGAGTGTCAGAGAGTGTCAGAGAGTGTCAGAGAGTGTCAGAGACTGTCTGAGAGTGTCAGAGAGTGTCAGAGAGTGATAGAGCGTGTCAGAGAGTGTCTCTGAGTGTCAGAGAGTGTCAGAGAGTGTCAGAGAGTGATAGAGAGTGTCAGAGAGTGTCTGACAGTGTCAGAGAGTGTCAGAGAGTGTCTGAGAGTGTCAGAGAGTGTCAGAGAGTGATAGTGAGTGTCTGAGAGTGTCAGAGAGTGTCTGAGCGTGTCAGAGAGAGTCAGAGAGTGATAGAGAGTGTCAGAGAGGGTCAGAGAGTGTCTGAGAGTGTCAGAGAGTGTCTGAGAGTGTCAGAGAGTGTCAGAGAGTGTCTGAGTGTGTCAGAGAGTGTCAGAGAGTGTCTGAGAGTGTCAGAGAGTGTCAGAGAGTGTCAGAGAGTGTCAGAGAGTGATAGTGAGTGTCTGAGAGTGTCAGAGAGTGTCAGAGAGTGATAGTGAGTGTCTGAGAGTGTCAGAGAGTGATAGTGAGTGTCTGAGAGTGTCAGAGAGTGTCAGAGAGTGTCAGAGAGTGATAGAGAGTGTCAGAGAGGGTCAGAGAGTGTCTGAGAGTGTCAGAGAGTGTCTGAGAGTGTCAGAGAGTGTCAGAGAGTATCTGAGAGTGTCAGAGAGTGTCAGAGAGTGATAGAGAGTGTCAGAGAGTGTCAGAGAGTGTCTGAGTGTGTCAGAGAGTGTCAGAGAGTGTCTGAGAGTGTCAGAGAGTGTCAGAGAGTGTCAGAGAGTGATAGAGAGTGTCAGAGAGTGTCAGAGAGTGTCAGAGAGTGATAGAGAGTGTCAGAGAGGGTCAGAGAGTGTCTGAGAGTGTCAGAGAGTGTCTGAGAGTGTCAGAGAGTGTCAGAGAGTATCTGAGAGTGTCAGAGAGTGTCAGAGAGTGATAGAGAGTGTCAGAGAGTGTCAGAGAGTGTCTGAGTGTGTCAGAGAGTGTCAGAGAGTGTCTGAGAGTGTCAGAGAGTGTCAGAGAGTGTCAGAGAGTGATAGAGAGTGTCAGAGAGTGTCAGAGAGTGTCTGAGAGTGTCAGAGAGTGTCAGAGAGTGATAGAGAGTGTCAGACAGTGTCAGAGAGTGTCAGAGAGTGATAGAGAGTGTCAGACAGTGTCTGAGAGTGTCAGAGAGTGTCAGAGAGTGTCTGAGAGTGTCAGAGAGTGTCAGAGAGTGATAGTGAGTGTCTGAGAGTGTCAGAGAGTATCAGAGAGTGATAGTGAGTGTCTGAGAGTGTCAGAGAGTGTCTGAGAGTGTCAGAGAGTGTCAGAGAGTGTCAGAGAGTGTCTGAGAGTGTCAGAGAGTGTCAGAGAGTGATAGTGAGTGTCAGAGAGTGTCTGAGAGTGTCAGAGAGTGTCAGAGAGTGTCAGAGAGTGTCAGAGAGTGTCTGAGAGTGTCAGAGAGTGTCAGAGAGTGTCAGAGAGTATCAGAGAGTTTCTGAGAGTGTCAGAGAGTGTCAGAGAGAGTCAGAGAGTGTCAGAGAGTGATAGAGAGTGATAGAGAGTGTCAGAGAGTGTCTGAGAGTGTCAGAGAGTGTCTGAGAGTGTCTGAGAGTGTCAGAGAGTGATAGTGAGTGTCAGAGAGTGTCAGAGAGTGTCAGAGAGAGTCAGAGAGTGTCAGAGAGTGTCAGAGAGTGATAGAGAGTGTCAGAGAGTGTCTGAGAGTGTCAGAGAGTGTCTGAGAGTGTCTGAGAGTGTCAGAGAGTGATAGTGAGTGTCTGAGAGTGTCAGAGAGTGTCTGAGAGTGTCAGAGAGTGTCAGAGAGTGTCAGAGAGTGTCTGAGAGTGTCAGAGAGTGTCAGAGAGTGATAGTGAGTGTCAGAGAGTGTCTGAGAGTGTCAGAGAGTGTCAGAGAGTGTCAGAGAGTGTCAGAGAGTGTCTGAGAGTGTCAGAGAGTGTCAGAGAGTGTCAGAGAGTATCAGAGAGTTTCTGAGAGTGTCAGAGAGTGTCAGAGAGAGTCAGAGAGTGTCAGAGAGTGATAGAGAGTGATAGAGAGTGTCAGAGAGTGTCTGAGAGTGTCAGAGAGTGTCTGAGAGTGTCTGAGAGTGTCAGAGAGTGATAGTGAGTGTCAGAGAGTGTCAGAGAGTGTCAGAGAGAGTCAGAGAGTGTCAGAGAGTGTCAGAGAGTGATAGAGAGTGTCAGAGAGAGATAGAGAGTGTCAGAGAGTGTCAGAGAGTGTCTGAGAGTGTCAGAGAGTGTCATAGAGTGATAGAGAGTGTCAGAGAGTGATAGAGAGTGATAGAGAGTGTCAGAGAGTGTCAGAGTGTCAGAGAGTGTCAGAGAGTGTCATAGAGTGATAGAGAGTGTCAGAGAGTGATAGAGAGTGATAGAGAGTGTCAGAGAGTGTCAGAGTGTCAGAGAGTGATAGTGAGTGTCAGAGAGTGTCAGAGAGTGTCAGAGAGAGTCAGAGAGTGTCAGAGAGTGTCAGAGAGTGATAGAGAGTGTCAGAGAGAGATAGAGAGTGTCAGAGAGTGTCAGAGAGTGTCTGAGAGTGTCAGAGAGTGTCAGAGAGAGTCAGAGAGTGTCAGAGAGTGATAGAGAGTGATAGAGAGTGTCAGAGAGTGTCAGAGTGTCTGAGAGTGTCTGAGAGTGTCAGAGAGTGTCTGGGAGTGTCTGAGAGTTTCAGAGAGTGATAGTGAGTGTCAGAGAGTGTCAGAGTGTCAGAGAGTGTCAGAGAGAGTCAGAGAGTGTCAGAGAGTGTCAGAGAGTGATAGAGAGTGATAGAGATTGTCAGAGAGTGTCAGAGAGTGACTGAGAGTGAGAGAGAGTGAGAGAGTGTCAGAGAGTGTCACAGAGTGTCTGAGAGTGTCAGAGAGTGATAGAGAGTGTCAGAGAGTGTCTGAGAGTGTCAGAGAGTGTCAGAGAGTGTCATAGAGTGATAGAGAGTGTCAGAGAGTGATAGAGAGTGATAGAGAGTGTCAGAGAGTGTCAGAGTGTCAGAGAGTGTCAGAGAGTGTCATAGAGTGATAGAGAGTGTCAGAGAGTGATAGAGAGTGATAGAGAGTGTCAGAGAGTGTCAGAGTGTCAGAGAGTGATAGTGAGTGTCAGAGAGTGTCAGAGAGTGTCAGAGAGAGTCAGAGAGTGTCAGAGAGTGTCAGAGAGTGATAGAGAGTGTCAGAGAGAGATAGAGAGTGTCAGAGAGTGTCAGAGAGTGTCAGAGAGTGTCAGAGAGTGTCAGAGAGAGTCAGAGAGTGTCAGAGAGTGATAGAGCGTGATAGAGAGTGTCAGAGAGTGTCAGAGTGTCTGAGAGTGTCTGAGAGTGTCAGAGAGTGTCTGAGAGTGTCTGAGAGTTTCAGAGAGTGATAGTGAGTGTCAGAGAGTGTCAGAGTGTCAGAGAGTGTCAGAGAGAGTCAGAGAGTGTCAGAGAGTGTCAGAGAGTGATAGAGAGTGATAGAGATTGTCAGAGAGTGTCAGAGAGTGACTGAGAGTGAGAGAGAGTGAGAGAGTGTCAGAGAGTGTCACAGAGTGTCTGAGAGTGTCAGAGAGTGATAGAGAGTGTCAGAGAGTGTCTGAGAGTGTCAGAGAGTGTCAGAGAGTGTCAGAGAGTGTCTGAGAGTGTCAGAGAGTGATAGAGAGTGTCAGAGAGTGTCAGAGAGTGTCTGAGAGTGTCTGAGAATGTCAGAGAGTGTCAGAGAGTGATAGTGAGTGTCTGAGAGTGTCTGAGAGTGTCTGAGAGTGTCAGAGAGTGTCAGAGAGTGATAGAGAGTGTCAGAGAGTGTCAGAGAGTGTCTGAGAGTGTCAGAGAGTGTCTGAGAGTGTCTGAGAGTGTCAGAGAGTGTCAGAGAGTATCAGAGAGTGTCTGAGAGTGTCAGAGAGTGTCAGAGAGTGATAGTGAGTGTCTGAGAGTGTCAGAGAGTTTCTGAGAGTGTCAGAGAGTGTCAGAGAGAGTCAGAGAGTGTCAGAGAGTGATAGAGAGTGATAGAGAGTGTCAGAGAGTGTCTGAGAGTGTCTGAGAGTGTCAGAGAGTGTCTGAGAGTGTCTGAGAGTGTGGGAGAGTGATAGTGAGTGTCAGAGAGTGTCAGAGAGTGTCAGAGAGAGTCAGAGAGTGTCAGAGAGTGTCAGAGAGTGATAGAGAGTGTCAGAGAGTGTCAGAGAGTGTCTGAGAGTGTCAGAGCGTGTCAGAGAGAGTCAGAGAGTGTCAGAGAGTGATAGAGAGTGATAGAGAGTGTCAGAGAGTGTCAGAGTGTCTGAGAGTGTCTGAGAGTGTCAGAGAGTGTCTGAGAGTGTCTGAGAGTGTCAGAGAGTGTCAGAGAGTGATAGTGAGTGTCAGAGAGTGTCAGAGTGTCAGAGAGTGTCAGAGAGAGTCAGAGAGTGTCAGAGAGTGTCAGAGAGTGATAGAGAGTGTCAGAGAGTGATAGAGAGTGTCAGAGAGTGTCAGAGAGTGAACGAGAGTGAGAGAGAGTGAGAGAGTGTCAGAGAGTGTCACAGAGTGTCTGAGAGTGTCTGAGAGTGATAGAGAGTGTCAGAGAGTGTCTGAGAGTGTCAGAGAGTGTCAGAGAGTGTCAGAGAGTGTCTGAGAGTGTCAGAGAGTGTCAGAGAGTGTCTGAGAGTGTCAGAGAGTGTCAGAGAGTGATAGAGAGTGTCAGAGAGTGTCAGAGAGTGTCAGAGAGTGTCAGAGAGAGTCAGAGAGTGTCAGAGAGTGTCAGAGAGTGATAGAGAGTGTCAGAGAGTGTCAGAGAGTGTCTGAGAGTGTCAGAGCGTGTCAGAGAGAGTCAGAGAGTGTCAGAGAGTGATAGAGAGTGATAGAGAGTGTCAGAGAGTGTCAGAGTGTCTGAGAGTGTCTGAGAGTGTCAGAGAGTGTCTGAGAGTGTCTGAGAGTGTCAGAGAGTGTCAGAGAGTGATAGTGAGTGTCAGAGAGTGTCAGAGTGTCAGAGAGTGTCAGAGAGAGTCAGAGAGTGTCAGAGAGTGTCAGAGAGTGATAGAGAGTGTCAGAGAGTGATAGAGAGTGTCAGAGAGTGTCAGAGAGTGACTGAGAGTGAGAGAGAGTGAGAGAGTGTCAGAGAGTGTCACAGAGTGTCTGAGAGTGTCAGAGAGTGATAGAGAGTGTCAGAGAGTGTCTGAGAGTGTCAGAGAGTGTCAGAGAGTGTCAGAGAGTGTCTGAGAGTGTCAGAGAGTGTCAGAGAGTGTCTGAGAGTGTCAGAGAGTGTCAGAGAGTGATAGAGAGTGTCAGAGAGTGTCAGAGAGTGTCAGAGAGTGTCTGAGAGTGTCAGAGAGTGTCAGAGAGTGATAGTGAGTGTCTGAGAGTGTCTGAGAGTGTCTGAGAGTGTCAGAGAGTGTCAGAGAGTGATAGTGAGTGTCAGAGAGTGTCAGAGTGTCAGAGAGTGTCAGAGAGAGTCAGAGAGTGTCAGAGAGTGTCAGAGAGTGATAGAGAGTGTCAGAGAGTGATAGAGAGTGTCAGAGAGTGTCAGAGAGTGACTGAGAGTGAGAGAGAGTGAGAGAGTGTCAGAGAGTGTCACAGAGTGTCTGAGAGTGTCAGAGAGTGATAGAGAGTGTCAGAGAGTGTCTGAGAGTGTCAGAGAGTGTCAGAGAGTGTCAGAGAGTGTCTGAGAGTGTCAGAGAGTGTCAGAGAGTGTCTGAGAGTGTCAGAGAGTGTCAGAGAGTGATAGAGAGTGTCAGAGAGTGTCAGAGAGTGTCAGAGAGTGTCTGAGAGTGTCAGAGAGTGTCAGAGAGTGATAGTGAGTGTCTGAGAGTGTCTGAGAGTGTCAGAGAGTGTCAGAGAGTGATAGAGAGTGTCAGAGAGTGTCAGAGAGTGTCTGAGAGTGTCAGAGAGTGTCAGAGAGTGTCTGAGAGTGTCAGAGAGTGTCAGAGAGTGTCTGAGAGTGTCAGAGAGTGTCTGAGAGTGTCTGAGAGTGTCAGAGAGTGTCAGAGAGTATCAGAGAGTGTCTGAGAGTGTCAGAGAGTGTCAGAGAGTGATAGTGAGTGTCAGAGAGTGATAGTGAGTGTCTGAGAGTGTCAGAGAGTTTCTGAGAGTGTCAGAGAGTGTCAGAGAGAGTCAGAGAGTGTCAGAGAGTGATAGAGAGTGATAGAGAGTGTCAGAGAGTGTCTGAGAGTGTCTGAGAGTGTCAGAGAGCGTCTGAGAGTGATAGAGTGTGTCGGAGAGTGATAGTGAGTGTCAGAGAGTGTCAGAGAGTGTCAGAGAGATTCTGAGAGTGTCAGAGAGTGTCAGAGAGAGTCAGAGAGTGTCAGAGAGTGATAGAGAGTGATAGAGAGTGTCTGAGAGTGTCTGAGAGTGTCAGAGAGTGTCTGAGAGTGATAGAGAGTGTCGGAGAGTGATAGTGAGTGTCAGAGAGTGTCAGAGAGTGTCAGAGAGAGTCAGAGAGTGTCAGAGAGTGTCAGAGAGTGATAGAGAGTGTCAGAGAGTGTCAGAGAGTGTCTGAGAGTGTCAGAGAGTGTCAGAGAGAGTCAGAGAGTGTCAGAGAGTGATAGAGAGTGATAGAGAGTGTCAGAGAGTGTCAGAGTGTCTGAGAGTGTCTGAGAGTGTCAGAGAGTGTCTGAGAGTGTCTGAGAGTGTCAGAGAGTGTCAGAGAGTGATAGTGAGCGTCAGAGAGTGTCAGAGTGTCAGAGAGTGTCAGAGAGAGTCAGAGAGTGTCAGAGAGTGTCAGAGAGTGATAGAGAGTGTCAGAGAGTGATAGAGAGTGTCAGAGAGTGTCAGAGAGTGACTGAGAGTGAGAGAGAGTGAGAGAGTGTCAGAGAGTGTCACAGAGTGTCTGAGAGTGTCAGAGAGTGATAGAGAGTGTCAGAGAGTGTCTGAGAGTGTCAGAGAGTGTCAGAGAGTGTCTGAGAGTGTCAGAGAGTGTCAGAGAGTGTCTGATAGTGTCAGAGAATGTCAGAGAGTGATAGAGAGTGTCAGAGAGTGTCAGAGAGTGTCTGAGAGTGTCTGAGAGTGTCAGAGAGTGTCAGAGAGTGATAGTGAGTGTCTGAGAGTGTCTGAGAGTGTCAGAGAGTGTCACAGAGTGTCTGAGAGTGTCTGAGAGTGTCAGAGAGTGATAGAGAGTGTCTGAGAGTGTCAGAGAGTGTCAGAGAGTGTCTGAGAGTGTCAGAGAGTGTCAGAGAGTGTCTGAGAGTGTCAGAGAATGTCAGAGAGTGATAGAGAGTGTCAGAGAGTGTCAGAGAGTGTCAGAGAGTGTCTGAGAGTGTCTGAGAGTGTCAGAGAGTGTCAGAGAGTGATAGTGAGTGTCTGAGAGTGTCTGAGAGTGTCAGAGAGTGTCAGAGAGTGATAGAGAGTGTCAGAGAGTGTCTGAGAGTGTCAGAGAGTGTCAGAGAGTGTCTGAGAGTGTCAGAGAATGTCAGAGAGTGATAGAGAGTGTCAGAGAGTGTCAGCGAGTGTCAGAGAGTGTCTGAGAGTGTCTGAGAGTGTCAGAGAGTGTCAGAGAGTGATAGTGAGTGTCTGAGAGTGTCTGAGAGTGTCAGAGAGTGTCAGAGAGTGATAGAGAGTGTCAGAGAGTGTCTGAGAGTGTCAGAGAGTGTCAGAGAGTGTCTGAGAGTGTCAGAGAGTGTCAGAGAGTGATAGTGAGTGTCTGAGAGTGTCAGAGAGTGTCAGAGAGTGATAGTGAGTGTCTGAGAGTGTCAGAGAGTGTCTGAGAGTGTCAGAGAGTGTCAGAGAGTGTCTGAGAGTGTCAGAGAGTGTCAGAGAGTGTCAGAGAGTGTCTGAGAGTGTCAGAGAGTGTCAGAGAGTGATAGTGAGTGTCAGAGAGTGTCAGAGAGTGTCAGAGAGTGTCAGAGAGTGATAGAGAGTGTCAGAGAGTGTCAGAGAGTGTCTGACAGTGTCAGAGAGTGTCAGAGAGTGTCTGAGAGTGTCAGAGAGTGTCAGAGAGTGATAGTGAGTGTCTGAGAGTGTCAGAGAGTGTCTGAGAGTGTCAGAGAGAGTCAGAGAGTGATAGAGAGTGTCAGAGAGGGTCAGAGAGTGTCTGAGAGTGTCAGAGAGTGTCTGAGAGTGTCAGAGAGTGTCAGAGAGTGTCTGAGAGTGTCAGAGAGTGTCAGAGAGTGATAGAGATTGTCAGAGAGTGTCAGAGAGTGTCTGAGTGTGTCAGAGAGTGTCAGAGAGTGTCTGAGACTGTCTGAGAGTGTCAGAGAGTGTCAGAGAGTGTCAGAGAGTGATAGAGAGTGTCAGAGAGTGTCAGAGAGTGTCTGAGAGAGTCAGAGAGTGATAGTGAGTGTCTGAGAGTGTCAGAGAGTGTCAGAGAGTGATAGTGAGTGTCTGAGAGTGTCAGAGAGTGTCAGAGAGTGATAGTGAGTGTCTGAGAGTGTCAGAGAGTGTCTGAGAGTGTCAGAGAGTGTCAGAGAGTGATAGTGAGTGTCAGAGAGTGTCAGAGAGTGTCAGAGAGTGTCAGAGAGTGATAGAGAGTGTCAGAGTGTGTCAGAGAGTGTCTGACAGTGTCAGAGAGTGTCAGAGAGTGTCTGAGAGTGTCAGAGAGTGTCAGAGAGTGATAGTGAGAGTCTGAGAGTGTCAGAGAGTGTCTGAGAGTGTCAGAGAGAGTCAGAGAGTGATAGAGAGTGTCAGAGAGGGTCAGAGAGTGTCTGAGAGTGTCAGAGAGTGTCTGAGAGTGTCAGAGAGTGTCAGAGAGCATCTGAGAGTGTCAGAGAGTGTCAGAGAGTGATAGAGAGTGTCAGAGAGTGTCAGAGAGTGTCTGAGTGTGTCAGAGAGTGTCAGAGAGTGTCTGAGAGTGTCAGAGAGTGTCAGAGAGTGTCAGAGAGTGATAGAGAGTGTCAGAGAGTGTCAGAGAGTGTCAGAGAGTGTCAGAGAGCATCTGAGAGTGTCAGAGAGTGTCAGAGAGTGATAGAGAGTGTCAGAGAGTGTCAGAGAGTGTCTGAGTGTGTCAGAGAGTGTCAGAGAGTGTCTGAGAGTGTCAGAGAGTGTCAGAGAGTGTCAGAGAGTGATAGAGAGTGTCAGAGAGTGTCAGAGAGTGTCTGAGAGTGTCAGAGAGTGTCAGAGAGTGATAGAGAGTGTCAGACAGTGTCTGAGAGTGTCAGAGAGTGTCAGAGAGTGTCTGAGAGTGTCAGAGAGTGTCAGAGAGTGATAGTGAGTGTCTGAGAGTGTCAGAGAGTGTCAGAGAGTGATAGTGAGTGTCTGAGAGTGTCAGAGAGTGTCTGAGAGTGTCAGAGAGTGTCAGAGAGTGTCAGAGAGTGTCTGAGAGTGTCAGAGAGTGTCAGAGAGTGATAGTGAGTGTCAGAGAGTGTCTGAGAGTGTCGGAGAGTGTCAGAGAGTGTCAGAGAGTGTCTGAGAGTGTCAGAGAGTGTCAGAGAGTGTCAGAGAGTATCAGAGAGTTTCTGAGAGTTTCAGAGAGTGTCAGAGAGAGTCAGAGAGTGTCAGAGAGTGATAGAGAGTGATAGAGAGTGTCAGAGAGTGTCTGAGAGTGTCAGAGAGTGTCTGAGAGTGTCTGAGAGTGTCAGAGAGTGATAGTGAGTGTCAGAGAGTGTCAGAGAGTGTCAGAGAGAGTCAGAGAGTGTCAGAGAGTGTCAGAGAGTGATAGAGACTGTCAGAGAGAGATAGAGAGTGTCAGAGAGTGTCAGAGAGTGTCTGAGAGTGTCAGAGAGTGTCATAGAGTGATAGAGAGTGTCAGAGAGTGATAGAGAGTGATAGAGAGTGTCAGAGAGTGTCAGAGTGTCAGAGAGTGTCAGAGAGTGTCATAGAGTGATAGAGAGTGTCAGAGAGTGATAGAGAGTGATAGAGAGTGTCAGAGAGTGTCAGAGTGTCAGAGAGTGATAGTGAGTGTCAGAGAGTGTCAGAGAGTGTCAGAGAGAGTCAGAGAGTGTCAGAGAGTGTCAGAGAGTGATAGAGAGTGTCAGAGAGAGATAGAGAGTGTCAGAGAGTGTCAGAGAGTGTCTGAGAGTGTCAGAGAGTGTCAGAGAGAGTCAGAGAGTGTCAGAGAGTGATAGAGAGTGATAGAGAGTGTCAGAGAGTGTCAGAGTGTCTGAGAGTGTCTGAGAGTGTCAGAGAGTGTCTGAGAGTGTCTGAGAGTTTCAGAGAGTGATAGTGAGTGTCAGAGAGTGTCAGAGTGTCAGAGAGTGTCAGAGAGAGTCAGAGAGTGTCAGAGAGTGTCAGAGAGTGATAGAGAGTGATAGAGATTGTCAGAGAGTGTCAGAGAGTGACTGAGAGTGAGAGAGAGTGAGAGAGTGTCAGAGAGTGTCACAGAGTGTCTGAGAGTGTCAGAGAGTGATAGAGAGTGTCAGAGAGTGTCTGAGAGTGTCAGAGAGTGTCAGAGAGTGTCAGAGAGTGTCTGAGAGTGTCAGAGAGTGATAGAGAGTGTCAGAGAGTGTCAGAGAGTGTCTGAGAGTGTCTGAGAGTGTCAGAGAGTGTCAGAGAGTGATAGTGAGTGTCTGAGAGTGTCTGAGAGTGTCAGAGAGTGTCAGAGAGTGATAGAGAGTGTCAGAGAGTGTCAGAGAGTGTCTGAGAGTGTCAGAGAGTGTCAGAGAGTGATAGAGAGTGTCAGAGAGTGTCAGAGAGTGTCTGAGAGTGTCAGAGAGTGTCTGAGAGTGTCTGAGAGTGTCAGAGAGTGTCAGAGAGTATCAGAGAGTGTCTGAGAGTGTCAGAGAGTGTCAGAGAGTGATAGTGAGTGTCTGAGAGTGTCAGAGAGTTTCTGAGAGTGTCAGAGAGTGTCAGAGAGAGTCAGAGAGTGTCAGAGAGTGATAGAGAGTGATAGAGAGTGTCAGAGAGTGTCTGAGAGTGTCTGAGAGTGTCAGAGAGTGTCTGAGAGTGTCTGAGAGTGTGGGAGAGTGATAGTGAGTGTCAGAGAGTGTCAGAGAGTGTCAGAGAGAGTCAGAGAGTGTCAGAGAGTGTCAGAGAGTGATAGAGAGTGTCAGAGAGTGTCAGAGAGTGTCTGAGAGTGTCAGAGCGTGTCAGAGAGAGTCAGAGAGTGTCAGAGAGTGATAGAGAGTGATAGAGAGTGTCAGAGAGTGTCAGAGTGTCTGAGAGTGTCTGAGAGTGTCAGAGAGTGTCTGAGAGTGTCTGAGAGTGTCAGAGAGTGTCAGAGAGTGATAGTGAGTGTCAGAGAGTGTCAGAGTGTCAGAGAGTGTCAGAGAGAGTCAGAGAGTGTCAGAGAGTGTCAGAGAGTGATAGAGAGTGTCAGAGAGTGATAGAGAGTGTCAGAGAGTGTCAGAGAGTGACTGAGAGTGAGAGAGAGTGAGAGAGTGTCAGAGAGTGTCACAGAGTGTCTGAGAGTGTCAGAGAGTGATAGAGAGTGTCAGAGAGTGTCTGAGAGTGTCAGAGAGTGTCAGAGAGTGTCAGAGAGTGTCTGAGAGTGTCAGAGAGTGTCAGAGAGTGTCTGAGAGTGTCAGAGAGTGTCAGAGAGTGATAGAGAGTGTCAGAGAGTGTCAGAGAGTGTCAGAGAGTGTCAGAGAGAGTCAGAGAGTGTCAGAGAGTGTCAGAGAGTGATAGAGAGTGTCAGAGAGTGTCAGAGAGTGTCTGAGAGTGTCAGAGCGTGTAAGAGAGAGTCAGAGAGTGTCAGAGAGTGATAGAGAGTGATAGAGAGTGTCAGAGAGTGTCAGAGTGTCTGAGAGTGTCTGAGAGTGTCAGAGAGTGTCTGAGAGTGTCTGAGAGTGTCAGAGAGTGTCAGAGAGTGATAGTGAGTGTCAGAGAGTGTCAGAGTGTCAGAGAGTGTCAGAGAGAGTCAGAGAGTGTCAGAGAGTGTCAGAGAGTGATAGAGAGTGTCAGAGAGTGATAGAGAGTGTCAGAGAGTGTCAGAGAGTGACTGAGAGTGAGAGAGAGTGAGAGAGTGTCAGAGTGTGTCACAGAGTGTCTGAGAGTGTCAGAGAGTGATAGAGAGTGTCAGAGAGTGTCTGAGAGTGTCAGAGAGTGTCAGAGAGTGTCAGAGAGTGTCTGAGAGTGTCAGAGAGTGTCAGAGAGTGTCTGAGAGTGTCAGAGAGTGTCAGAGAGTGATAGAGAGTGTCAGAGAGTGTCAGAGAGTGTCAGAGAGTGTCTGAGAGTGTCAGAGAGTGTCAGAGAGTGATAGTGAGTGTCTGAGAGTGTCTGAGAGTGTCAGAGAGTGTCAGAGAGTGATAGAGAGTGTCAGAGAGTGTCAGAGAGTGTCTGAGAGTGTCAGAGAGTGTCAGAGAGTGATAGAGAGTGTCAGAGAGTGTCAGAGAGTGTCTGAGAGTGTCAGAGAGTGTCTGAGAGTGTCTGAGAGTGTCAGAGAGTGTCAGAGAGTATCAGAGAGTGTCTGAGAGTGTCAGAGAGAGTCAGAGAGTGTCAGAGAGTGTCAGAGAGTGATAGAGAGTGTCAGAGAGTGTCAGAGAGTGTCTGACAGTGTCAGAGAGTGTCAGAGAGAGTCAGAGAGTGTCAGAGAGTGATAGAGAGTGATAGAGAGTGTCAGAGAGTGTCAGAGTGTCTGAGAGTGTCTGAGAGTGTCAGAGAGTGTCTGAGAGTGTCTGAGAGTGTCAGAGAGTGTCAGAGAGTGATAGTGAGTGTCAGAGAGTGTCAGAGTGTCAGAGAGTGTCAGAGAGAGTCAGACAGTGTCAGAGAGTGTCAGAGAGTGACAGAGAGTGTCAGAGAGTGATAGAGAGTGTCAGAGAGTGTCAGAGAGTGACTGAGAGTGAGAGAGAGTGAGAGAGTGTCAGAGAGTGTCACAGAGTGTCTGAGAGTGTCAGAGAGTGATAGAGAGTGTCAGAGAGTGTCTGAGAGTGTCAGAGAGTGTCAGAGAGTGTCTGAGAGTGTCAGAGAGTGTCAGAGAGTGTCTGAGAGTGTCAGAGAATGTCAGAGAGTGATAGAGAGTGTCAGAGAGTGTCAGAGAGTGTCAGAGAGTGTCTGAGAGTGTCTGAGAGTGTCAGAGAGTGTCAGAGAGTGATAGTGAGTGTCTGAGAGTGTCTGAGAGTGTCAGAGAGTGTCAGAGAGTGTCAGAGAGTGATAGAGAGTGTCAGAGAGTGTCTGAGAGTGTCAGAGAGTGTCAGAGAGTGTCTGAGAGTGTCAGAGAATGTCAGAGAGTGATAGAGAGTGTCAGAGAGTGTCAGAGAGTGTCAGAGAGTGATAGAGAGTGTCAGAGAGTGTCAGAGAGTGTCTGACAGTGTCAGAGAGTGTCAGAGAGTGTCTGAGAGTGTCAGAGAGTGTCAGAGAGTGTCTGAGAGTGTCAGAGAGTGTCAGAGAGTGATAGAGAGTGTCAGAGAGTGTCAGAGAGTGTCTGAGAGTGTCAGAGAGTGTCTGAGAGTGTCTGAGAGTGTCAGAGAGTGTCAGAGAGTATCAGAGAGTGTCTGAGAGTGTCAGAGAGAGTCAGAGAGTGTCAGAGAGTGTCAGAGAGTGATAGAGAGTGTCAGAGAGTGTCAGAGAGTGTCTGAGAGTGTCAGAGAGTGTCAGAGAGAGTCAGAGAGTGTCAGAGAGTGATAGAGAGTGATAGAGAGTGTCAGAGAGTGTCAGAGTGTCTGAGAGTGTCTGAGAGTGTCAGAGAGTGTCTGAGAGTGTCTGAGAGTGTCAGAGAGTGTCAGAGAGTGATAGTGAGTGTCAGAGAGTGTCAGAGTGTCAGAGAGTGTCAGAGAGAGTCAGACAGTGTCAGAGAGTGTCAGAGAGTGACAGAGAGTGTCAGAGAGTGATAGAGAGTGTCAGAGAGTGTCAGAGAGTGACTGAGAGTGAGAGAGAGTGAGAGAGTGTCAGAGAGTGTCAGAGAGTGTCTGAGAGTGTCAGAGAGTGTCAGAGAGTGTCTGAGAGTGTCAGAGAGTGTCAGAGAGTGTCTGAGAGTGTCAGAGAATGTCAGAGAGTGATAGAGAGTGTCAGAGAGTGTCAGAGAGTGTCAGAGAGTGTCTGAGAGTGTCTGAGAGTGTCAGAGAGTGTCAGAGAGTGATAGTGAGTGTCTGAGAGTGTCTGGGAGTGTCAGAGAGTGTCAGAGAGTGATAGAGAGTGTCAGAGAGTGTCTGAGAGTGTCAGAGAGTGTCAGAGAGTGTCTGAGAGTGTCAGAGAATGTCAGAGAGTGATAGAGAGTGTCAGAGAGTGTCAGAGAGTGTCAGAGAGTGTCTGAGAGTGTCTGAGAGTGTCAGAGAGTGTCAGAGAGTGATAGTGAGTGTCTGAGAGTGTCTGAGAGTGTCAGAGAGTGTCAGAGAGTGATAGAGAGTGTCAGAGAGTGTCTGAGAGTGTCAGAGAGTGTCAGAGAGTGTCTGAGAGTGTCAGAGAGTGTCAGAGAGTGATAGTGAGTGTCAGAGAGTGTCAGAGAGTGTCTGAGAGTGTCAGAGAGTGTCAGAGAGTGATAGTGAGTGTCTGAGAGTGTCAGAGAGTGTCTGAGAGTGTCAGAGAGTGTCAGAGAGTGTCTGAGAGTGTCAGAGAGTGTCAGAGAGTGTCAGAGAGTGTCTGAGAGTGTCAGAGAGTGTCAGAGAGTGATAGTGAGTGTCAGAGAGTGTCAGAGAGTGTCAGAGAGTGTCAGAGAGTGATAGAGAGTGTCAGAGAGTGTCAGAGAGTGTCTGACAGTGTCAGAGAGTGTCTGAGAGTGTCAGAGAGTGTCAGAGAGTGATAGTGAGTGTCTGAGAGTGTCAGAGAGTGTCTGAGAGTGTCAGAGAGAGTCAGAGAGTGATAGAGAGTGTCAGAGAGGGTCAGAGAGTGTCTGAGAGTGTCAGAGAGTGTCTGAGAGTGTCAGAGAGTGTCAGAGAGTGTCTGAGAGTGTCAGAGAGTGTCAGAGAGTGATAGAGAGTGTCAGAGAGTGTCAGAGAGTGTCTGAGTGTGTCAGAGAGTGTCAGAGAGTGTCTGAGACTGTCTGAGAGTGTCAGAGAGTGTCAGAGAGTGTCAGAGAGTGATAGAGAGTGTCAGAGAGTGTCAGAGAGTGTCTGAGAGTGTCAGAGAGTGTCAGAGAGTGATAGAGAGTGTCAGACAGTGTCTGAGAGTGTCAGAGAGTGTCAGAGAGTGTCTGAGAGTGTCAGAGAGTGTCAGAGAGTGATAGTGAGTGTCTGAGAGTGTCTGAGAGTGTCAGAGAGTGTCAGAGAGTGTCTGAGAGTGTCAGAGAGTGTCAGAGAGTGATAGAGAGTGTCAGAGAGTGTCAGAGAGTGTCTGAGTGTGTCAGAGAGTGTCAGAGAGTGTCTGAGACTGTCTGAGAGTGTCAGAGAGTGTCAGAGAGTGTCAGAGAGTGATAGAGAGTGTCAGAGAGTGTCAGAGAGTGTCTGAGAGTGTCAGAGAGTGTCAGAGAGTGATAGTGAGTGTCAGAGAGTGTCTGAGAGTGTCAGAGAGTGTCAGAGAGTGTCAGAGAGTGTCTGAGAGTGTCAGAGAGTGTCAGAGAGTGTCTGAGAGTGTCAGAGAGTGTCAGAGAGTGTCAGAGAGTATCAGAGAGTTTCTGAGAGTGTCAGAGAGTGTCAGAGAGAGTCAGAGAGTGTCAGAGAGTGATAGAGAGTGATAGAGAGTGTCAGAGAGTGTCTGAGAGTGTCAGAGAGTGTCTGAGAGTGTCTGAGAGTGTCAGAGAGTGATAGTGAGTGTCAGAGAGTGTCAGAGAGTGTCAGAGAGAGTCAGAGAGTGTCAGAGAGTGTCAGAGAGTGATAGAGAGTGTAAGAGAGAGATAGAGAGTGTCAGAGAGTGTCAGAGAGTGTCTGAGAGTGTCAGAGAGTGTCAGAGAGTGATAGAGAGTGTCTGAGAGTGTCAGAGAGTGTCAGAGAGTGTCTGAGAGTGTCAGAGAGTGTCAGAGAGTGATAGAGAGTGTCAGAGAGTGTCAGAGAGTGTCAGAGAGTGTCTGAGAGTGTCAGAGAGTGTCAGAGAGTGTCTGAGAGTGTCAGAGAGTGTCAGAGAGTGATAGTGAGTGTCTGAGAGTGTCTGAGAGTGTCAGAGAGTGATAGTGAGTGTCAGAGAGTTTCAGAGATTGTCAGAGAGAGTCAGAGAGTGTCAGAGAGTGTCAGAGAGTGATAGAGAGTGTAAGAGAGAGATAGAGAGTGTCAGAGAGTGTCAGAGAGTGTCTGAGAGTGTCAGAGAGTGTCAGAGAGTGATAGAGAGTGTCTGAGAGTGTCAGAGAGTGTCAGAGAGTGTCTGAGAGTGTCAGAGAGTGTCAGAGAGTGATAGAGAGTGTCAGAGAGTGTCAGAGAGTGTCAGAGAGTGTCTGAGAGTGTCAGAGAGTGTCAGAGAGTGTCTGAGAGTGTCAGAGAGTGTCAGAGAGTGATAGTGAGTGTCTGAGAGTGTCAGAGAGTGTCTGAGAGTGTCAGAGAGTGTCAGAGAGAGTCAGAGAGTGTCAGAGAGTGTCAGAGAGTGTTAGAGAGTGTCAGAGAGTGTCAGAGAGTGTCTGAGAGTGTCCTAGAGTGTCAGAGAGTGTCAGAGAGTGTCAGAGAGTGCCAGAGAGAGTCAGAGAGTGTCAGAGAGTGATAGAGATTGTCAGAGAGTGTCAGAGAGTGTCTGAGAGTGTCTGAGAGTGTCAGAGAGAGTCAGAGAGTGTCAGAGAGTGTCAGAGAGTGATAGAGAGTGTCAGAGAGTGTCAGAGAGTGATAGAGAGTGTCACAGAGTGTCTGAGAATGTCAGAGAGTGATAGAGAGTGTCAGAGAGAGTCAGAGAGTGTCAGAGAGTGATAGAGAGAGTCAGAGTGTCAGAGAGTGTCTGAGAGTGTCAGAGAGTGTCAGAGAGTGATAGAGAGTGTCAGAGAGTGTCAGAGAGTGTCTGAGAGTGTCAGAGAGTGTCAGAGAGTGTCAGAGAGAGTCAGAGATTGTCAGAGAGTGTCAGAGAGTGATAGAGAGTGTCAGAGAGTGTCAGAGAGTGTCTGAGAGTGTCCTAGAGTGTCAGAGAGTGTCAGAGAGTGTCAGAGAGAGTCAGAGAGTGTCAGAGAGTGTCAGAGAGTGATAGAGAGTGTCAGAGAGTGTCAGAGAGTGTCTGAGAGTGTCTGAGAGTGTCAGAGAGTGTCAGAGAGAGTCAGAGAGTGTCAGAGAGTGTCAGAGAGTGATAGAGAGTGTCACAGAGTGTCTGAGAGTGTCAGAGAGTGTCAGAGAGTGTCAGAGAGTGTCAGAGAGTGATAGAGAGTGTCACAGAGTGTCTGAGAGTGTCAGAGAGTGATAGAGAGTGTCAGAGAGTGTCAGAGAGTGACTGAGAGTGAGTGAGAGTGAGAGAGTGTCAGAGAGTGTCACAGAGTGTCTGAGAGTGTCAGAGAGTGATAGAGAGTGTCTGAGAGTGTCAGAGAGTGTCAGAGAGTGTCTGAGAGTGTCAGAGAGTGGCAGAGAGTGTCAGAGAGTGTCAGAGAGAGTCAGAGAGTGTCAGAGAGTGATAGAGAGTGTCACTGAGTGTCTGAGAGTGTCAGAGAGTGATAGAGAGCGTCAGAGAGAGTCAGAGAGTGTCAGAGAGTGATAG
This sequence comes from Heterodontus francisci, assembly GCF_036365525.1. Classification (NCBI taxonomy): domain Eukaryota; kingdom Metazoa; phylum Chordata; class Chondrichthyes; order Heterodontiformes; family Heterodontidae; genus Heterodontus; species Heterodontus francisci. The sequence goes on from NC_090373.1 coordinate 25,713,199, forward strand.
AGAGAGTCAGAGTTTCAGAGAGTGTCTGAGAGTGTCAGAGAGCGTCAGAGAGTGATAGAGAGTGTCAGAGAGTGTCTGAGAGTGTCTGAGAGTGTCAGAGAGTGTCAGAGAGTGTCAGAGAGTGTCTGAGAGTGTCAGAGAGTGTCAGATAGTGTCTGAGAGTGTCTGAGAGTGTCAGAGAGTGATAGAGAGTGTCAGAGAGTGTCAGAGAGTGACTGAGAGTGAGAGAGAGTGAGAGAGTGTCAGAGAGAGTCAGAGAGTGTCAGAGAGTGATAGAGAGTGTCAGAGAGTGTCAGAGAGTGACTGAGAGTGAGAGAGAGTGAGAGAGTGTCAGAGAGAGTCAGAGAGTGTCAGAGAGTGTCAGAGAGTGATAGAGAGTGTCAGAGAGTGTCTGAGAGTGTCTGAGAGTGTCAGAGAGTGTCAGAGAGTGTCAGAGAGTGTCTGAGAGTGTCAGAGAGTGTCAGATAGTGTCTGAGAGTGTCTGAGAGTGTCAGAGAGTGATAGAGAGTGTCAGAGAGTGTCAGAGAGTGACTGAGAGTGAGAGAGAGTGAGAGAGTGTCAGAGAGAGTCAGAGAGTGTCAGAGAGTGATAGAGAGTGTCAGAGAGTGTCAGAGAGTGACTGAGAGTGAGAGAGAGTGAGAGAGTGTCAGAGAGAGTCAGAGAGTGTCAGAGAGTGTCAGAGAGTGATAGAGAGTGTCAGAGAGTGATAGAGAGTGTCAGAGTGTCAGAGAGTGACTGAGAGTGAGAGAGAGTGAGAGAGTGTCAGAGAGAGTCAGAGAGTGTCAGAGAGTGATAGAGAGTGTCAGAGAGTGTCAGAGAGTGACTGAGAGTGAGAGAGAGTGAGAGAGTGTCAGAGAGTGACACAGAGTGTCTGAGAGTGTCAGAGAGTGATAGAGAGTGTCAGAGAGTGTCAGAGAGTGACTGAGAGTGAGAGAGAGTGAGAGAGTGTCAGAGAGTGTCACAGAGTGTCTGAGAGTGTCAGAGAGTGATAGAGAGTGTCTGAGAGTGTCAGAGAGTGTCAGAGAGTGTCTGAGAGTGTCAGAGAGTGTCAGAGAGTGGCTGAGAGTGTCAGAGAGTGTCAGAGAGTGATAGAGAGTGTCAGAGAGTGTCAGAGAGTATCAGAGAGTGTCTGAGAGTGTCAGAGAGTGTCAGAGAGTGTCTGAGAGTGTCAGAGAGTGTCAGAGAGTGATAGAGAGTGTCAGAGAGTGTCAGAGAGTGTCAGAGAGTGTCTGAGAGTGTCAGAGAGTGTCAGAGAGTGTCTGAGAGTGTCAGAGAGTGGCAGAGAGTGATAGTGAGTGTCTGAGAGTGTCAGAGAGTGTCTGAGAGTGTCAGAGAGTGTCAGAGAGAGTCAGAGAGTGTCAGAGAGTGTCAGAGAGTGATAGAGAGTGTCAGAGAGTGTCAGAGAGTGTCTGAGAGTGTCCTAGAGTGTCAGAGAGTGTCAGAGAGTTTCAGAGAGTGTCAGAGAGAGTCAGAGAGTGTCAGAGAGTGTCAGAGAGTGATAGAGAGTGTCAGAGAGTGTCAGAGAGTGTCTGAGAGTGTCTGAGAGTGTCAGAGAGTGTCTGAGAGTGTCAGAGAGTGTCAGAGAGTGTCAGAGAGTGTCAGAGAGTGTCAGAGAGTGATAGAGAGTGTCACGGAGTGTCTGAGAGTGTCAGAGAGTGATAGAGAGTGTCAGAGAGAGTCAGAGAGTGTCAGAGAGTGATAGAGAGAGTCAGAGTGTCAGAGAGTGTCTGAGAGTGTCAGAGAGTGTCAGAGAGTGTCAGAGAGAGTCAGAGAGTGTCAGAGAGTGTCAGAGAGTGATAGAGAGTGTCACAGAGTGTCTGAGAGTGTCAGAGAGTGTCAGAGAGTGTCAGAGAGTGTCAGAGAGTGATAGAGAGTGTCACAGAGTGTCTGAGAGTGTCAGAGAGTGTCAGAGAGTGTCAGAGAGTGTCAGAGAGTGTCAGAGAGTGATAGAGAGTGTCAGAGAGTGATAGAGAGTGTCACAGAGTGTCTGAGAGTGTCAGAGAGTGATAGAGAGTGTCAGAGAGTGTCAGAGAGTGACTGAGAGTGAGTGAGAGTGAGAGAGTGTCAGAGAGTGTCACAGAGTGTCTGAGAGTGTCAGAGAGTGATAGAGAGTGTCTGAGAGTGTCAGAGAGTGTCAGAGAGTGTCTGAGAGTGTCAGAGAGTGTCAGAGAGTGTCAGAGAGTGTCAGAGAGAGTCAGAGAGTGTCAGAGAGTGATAGAGAGTGTCACTGAGTGTCTGAGAGTGTCAGAGAGTGATAGAGAGCGTCAGAGAGAGTCAGAGAGTGTCAGAGAGTGATAGAGAGAGTCAGAGTTTCAGAGAGTGTCTGAGAGTGTCAGAGAGTGTCAGAGAGTGATAGAGAGTGTCAGAGAGTGTCTGAGAGTGTCTGAGAGTGTCAGAGAGTGTCAGAGAGTGTCAGAAAGTGTCTGAGAGTGTCAGAGAGTGTCAGATAGTGTCTGAGAGTGTCTGAGAGTGTCAGAGAGTGATAGAGAGTGTCAGAGAGTGTCAGAGAGTGACTGAGAGTGAGAGAGAGTGAGAGAGTGTCAGAGAGAGTCAGAGAGTGTCAGAGAGTGATAGAGAGTGTCAGAGAGTGTCAGAGAGTGACTGAGAGTGAGAGAGAGTGAGAGAGTGTCAGAGAGAGTCAGAGAGTGTCAGAGAGTGTCAGAGAGTGATAGAGAGTGTCAGAGAGTGATAGAGAGTGTCAGAGTGTCAGAGAGTGACTGAGAGTGAGAGAGAGTGAGAGAGTGTCAGAGAGAGTCAGAGAGTGTCAGAGAGTGATAGAGAGTGTCAGAGAGTGTCAGAGAGTGACTGAGAGTGAGAGAGAGTGAGAGAGTGTCAGAGAGTGTCACAGAGTGTCTGAGAGTGTCAGAGAGTGATAGAGAGTGTCAGAGAGTGTCAGAGAGTGACTGAGAGTGAGAGAGAGTGAGAGAGTGTCAGAGAGTGTCACAGAGTGTCTGAGAGTGTCAGAGAGTGATAGAGAGTGTCTGAGAGTGTCAGAGAGTGTCAGAGAGTGTCAGAGAGTGTCAGAGAGTGTCAGAGAGAGTCAGAGAGTGTCAGAGAGTGATAGAGAGTGTCACTGAGTGTCTGAGAGTGTCAGAGAGTGATAGAGAGCGTCAGAGAGAGTCAGAGAGTGTCAGAGAGTGATAGAGAGAGTCAGAGTTTCAGAGAGTGTCTGAGAGTGTCAGAGAGTGTCAGAGAGTGATAGAGAGTGTCAGAGAGTGTCTGAGAGTGTCAGAGAGTGTCAGATAGTGTCTGAGAGTGTCTGAGAGTGTCAGAGAGTGATAGAGAGTGTCAGAGAGTGTCAGAGAGTGACTGAGAGTGAGAGAGAGTGAGAGAGTGTCAGAGAGAGTCAGAGAGTGTCAGAGAGTGATAGAGAGTGTCAGAGAGTGTCAGAGAGTGACTGAGAGTGAGAGAGAGTGTCAGAGAGTGTCGGAGAGTGTCAGAGAGTGTCAGAGAGTGATAGTGAGTGTCTGAGAGTGTCAGAGAGTGTCAGAGAGAGTCAGAGAGTGTCAGAGAGTGTCAGAGAGTGATAGAGAGTGTCAGAGAGTGATAGAGAGTGTCAGAGTGTCAGAGAGTGACTGAGAGTGAGAGAGAGTGAGAGAGTGTCAGAGAGAGTCAGAGAGTGTCAGAGAGTGTCAGAGAGTGATAGAGAGTGTCACAGAGTGTCTGAGAGTGTCAGAGAGTGTCAGAGAGTGTCAGAGAGTGTCAGAGAGTGATAGAGAGTGTCACAGAGTGTCTGAGAGTGTCAGAGAGTGATAGAGAGTGTCAGAGAGTGTCAGAGAGTGACTGAGAGTGAGTGAGAGTGAGAGAGTGTCAGAGAGTGTCACAGAGTGTCTGAGAGTGTCAGAGAGTGATAGAGAGTGTCTGAGAGTGTCAGAGTGTCAGAGAGTGTCTGAGAGTGTCAGAGAGTGTCTGAGAGTGTCAGAGAGTGTCAGAGAGTGTCAGAGAGTGTCAGAGAGAGTCAGAGAGTGTCAGAGAGTGTCAGAGAGTGTCAGAGAGAGTCAGAGAGTGTCAGAGAGTGATAGAGAGTGTCACTGAGTGTCTGAGAGTGTCAGAGAGTGTCAGAGAGTGTCAGAGAGTGTCAGAGAGAGTCAGAGAGTGTCAGAGAGTGATAGAGAGTGTCACTGAGTGTCTGAGAGTGTCAGAGAGTGATAGAGAGCGTCAGAGAGAGTCAGAGAGTGTCAGAGAGTGATAGAGAGAGTCAGAGTTTCAGAGAGTGTCTGAGAGTGTCAGAGAGTGTCAGAGAGTGATAGAGAGTGTCAGAGAGAGTCAGAGAGTGTCAGAGAGAGTCAGAGAGTGATAGAGAGTGTCAGAGAGTGATAGAGAGTGTCAGAATGTCAGAGAGTGACTGAGAGTGAGAGAGAGTGAGAGAGTGTCAGAGAGAGTCAGAGAGTGTCAGAGAGTGATAGAGAGTGTCAGAGAGTGTCAGAGAGTGACTGAGAGTGAGAGAGAGTGAGAGAGTGTCAGAGAGTGTCACAGAGTGTCTGAGAGTGTCAGAGAGTGATAGAGAGTGTCAGAGAGTGTCAGAGAGTGACTGAGAGTGAGAGAGAGTGAGAGAGTGTCAGAGAGTGTCACAGAGTGTCTGAGAGTGTCAGAGAGTGATAGAGAGTGTCTGAGAGTGTCAGAGAGTGTCAGAGAGTGTCTGAGAGTGTCAGAGAGTGTCAAAGAGTGGCTGAGAGTGTCAGAGAGTGTCAGAGAGTGATAGAGAGTGTCAGAGAGTGTCAGAGAGTATCAGAGAGTGTCTGAGAGTGTCAGAGAGTGTCAGAGAGTGTCTGAGAGTGTCAGAGAGTGTCAGAGAGTGATAGAGAGTGTCAGAGAGTGTCAGAGAGTGTCAGAGAGTGTCTGAGAGTGTCAGAGAGTGTCAGAGAGTGTCTGAGAGTGTCAGAGAGTGGCAGAGAGTGATAGTGAGTGTCTGAGAGTGTCAGAGAGTGTCTGAGAGTGTCAGAGAGTGTCAGAGAGAGTCAGAGAGTGTCAGAGAGTGTCAGAGAGTGATAGAGAGTGTCAGAGAGTGTCAGAGAGTGTCTGAGAGTGTCCTAGAGTGTCAGAGAGTGTCAGAGAGTTTCAGAGAGTGTCAGAGAGAGTCAGAGAGTGTCAGAGAGTGTCAGAGAGTGATAGAGAGTGTCAGAGAGTGTCAGAGAGTTTCTGAGAGTGTCTGAGAGTGTCAGAGAGTGTCTGAGAGTGTCAGAGAGTGTCAGAGAGTGTCAGAGAGTGTCAGAGAGTGATAGAGAGTGTCACGGAGTGTCTGAGAGTGTCAGAGAGTGATAGAGAGTGTCAGAGAGAGTCAGAGAGTGTCAGAGAGTGATAGAGAGAGTCAGAGTGTCAGAGAGTGTCTGAGAGTGTCAGAGAGTGTCAGAGAGTGTCAGAGAGAGTCAGAGAGTGTCAGAGAGTGTCAGAGAGTGATAGAGAGTGTCACAGAGTGTCTGAGAGTGTCAGAGAGTGTCAGAGAGTGTCAGAGAGTGTCAGAGAGTGTCAGAGAGTGATAGAGAGTGTCACAGAGTGTCTGAGAGTGTCAGAGAGTGATAGAGAGTGTCAGAGAGTGTCAGAGAGTGACTGAGAGTGAGTGAGAGTGAGAGAGTGTCAGAGAGTGTCACAGAGTGTCTGAGAGTGTCAGAGAGTGATAGAGAGTGTCTGAGAGTGTCAGAGAGTGTCAGAGAGTGTCTGAGAGTGTCAGAGAGTGTCAGAGAGTGTCAGAGAGTGATAGAGAGTGTCACTGAGTGTCTGAGAGTGTCAGAGAGTGATAGAGAGCGTCAGAGAGAGTCAGAGAGTGTCAGAGAGTGATAGAGAGAGTCAGAGTTTCAGAGAGTGTCTGAGAGTGTCAGAGAGTGTCAGAGAGTGATAGAGAGTGTCAGAGAGTGTCTGAGAGTGTCTGAGAGTGTCAGAGAGTGTCAGAGAGTGTCAGAGAGTGTCTGAGAGTGTCAGAGAGTGTCAGATAGTGTCTGAGAGTGTCTGAGAGTGTCAGAGAGTGATAGAGAGTGTCAGAGAGTGTCAGAGAGTGACTGAGAGTGAGAGAGAGTGAGAGAGTGTCAGAGAGAGTCAGAGAGTGTCAGAGAGTGATAGAGAGTGTCAGAGAGTGTCAGAGAGTGACTGAGAGTGAGAGAGAGTGAGAGAGTGTCAGAGAGAGTCAGAGAGTGTCAGAGAGTGTCAGAGAGTGATAGAGAGTGTCAGAGAGTGATAGAGAGTGTCAGAGTGTCAGAGAGTGACTGAGAGTGAGAGAGAGTGAGAGAGTGTCAGAGAGAGTCAGAGAGTGTCAGAGAGTGATAGAGAGTGTCAGAGAGTGTCAGAGAGTGACTGAGAGTGAGAGAGAGTGAGAGAGTGTCAGAGAGTGTCACAGAGTGTCTGAGAGTGTCAGAGAGTGATAGAGAGTGTCAGAGAGTGTCAGAGAGTGACTGAGAGTGAGAGAGAGTGAGAGAGTGTCAGAGAGTGTCACAGAGTGTTTGAGAGTGTCAGAGAGTGATAGAGAGTGTCTGAGAGTGTCAGAGAGTGTCAGAGAGTGTCAGAGAGTGTCAGAGAGAGTCAGAGAGTGTCAGAGAGTGATAGAGAGAGTCACTGAGTGTCTGAGAGTGTCAGAGAGTGATAGAGAGCGTCAGAGAGAGTCAGAGAGTGTCAGAGAGTGATAGAGAGAGTCAGAGTTTCAGAGAGTGTCTGAGAGTGTCAGAGAGTGTCAGAGAGTGATAGAGAGTGTCAGAGAGTGTCTGAGAGTGTCAGAGAGTGTCAGATAGTGTCTGAGAGTGTCTGAGAGTGTCAGAGAGTGATAGAGAGTGTCAGAGAGTGTCAGAGAGTGACTGAGAGTGAGAGAGAGTGAGAGAGTGTCAGAGAGAGTCAGAGAGTGTCAGAGAGTGATAGAGAGTGTCAGAGAGTGTCAGAGAGTGACTGAGAGTGAGAGAGAGTGAGAGAGTGTCAGAGAGAGTCAGAGAGTGTCAGAGAGTGTCAGAGAGTGATAGAGAGTGTCAGAGAGTGATAGAGAGTGTCAGAGTGTCAGAGAGTGACTGAGAGTGAGAGAGAGTGAGAGAGTGTCAGAGAGAGTCAGAGAGTGTCAGAGAGTGTCAGAGAGTGATAGAGAGTGTCACAGAGTGTCTGAGAGTGTCAGAGAGTGTCAGAGAGTGTCAGAGAGTGTCAGAGAGTGATAGAGAGTGTCACAGAGTGTCTGAGAGTGTCAGAGAGTGATAGAGAGTGTCAGAGAGTGTCAGAGAGTGACTGAGAGTGAGTGAGAGTGAGAGAGTGTCAGAGAGTGTCACAGAGTGTCTGAGAGTGTCAGAGAGTGATAGAGAGTGTCTGAGAGTGTCAGAGAGTGTCAGAGAGTGTCTGAGAGTGTCAGAGAGTGTCAGAGAGTGTCAGAGAGTGTCAGAGAGAGTCAGAGAGTGTCAGAGAGTGATAGAGAGTGTCACTGAGTGTCTGAGAGTGTCAGAGAGTGATAGAGAGCGTCAGAGAGTGTCAGAGAGTGATAGAGAGAGTCAGAGTTTCAGAGAGTGTCTGAGAGTGTCAGAGAGTGTCAGAGAGTGATAGAGAGTGTCAGAGAGTGTCTGAGAGTGTCTGAGAGTGTCAGAGAGTGTCAGAGAGTGTCAGAGAGTGTCTGAGAGTGTCAGAGAGTGTCAGATAGTGTCTGAGAGTGTCTGAGAGTGTCAGAGAGTGATAGAGAGTGTCAGAGAGTGTCAGAGAGTGACTGAGAGTGAGAGAGAGTGAGAGAGTGTCAGAGAGAGTCAGAGAGTGTCAGAGAGTGATAGAGAGTGTCAGAGAGTGTCAGAGAGTGACTGAGAGTGAGAGAGAGTGAGAGAGTGTCAGAGAGAGTCAGAGAGTGTCAGAGAGTGTCAGAGAGTGATAGAGAGTGTCAGAGAGTGATAGAGAGTGTCAGAGTGTCAGAGAGTGACTGAGAGTGAGAGAGAGTGAGAGAGTGTCAGAGAGAGTCAGAGAGTGTCAGAGAGTGATAGAGAGTGTCAGAGAGTGTCAGAGAGTGACTGAGAGTGAGAGAGAGTGAGAGAGTGTCAGAGAGTGTCACAGAGTGTCTGAGAGTGTCAGAGAGTGATAGAGAGTGTCAGAGAGTGTCAGAGAGTGACTGAGAGTGAGAGAGAGTGAGAGAGTGTCAGAGAGTGTCACAGAGTGTCTGAGAGTGTCAGAGAGTGATAGAGAGTGTCAGAGAGAGTCAGAGAGTGTCAGAGAGTGATAGAGAGAGTCAGAGTGTCAGAGAGTGTCTGAGAGTGTCAGAGAGTGTCAGAGAGTGTCAGAGAGAGTCAGAGAGTGTCAGAGAGTGTCAGAGAGTGATAGAGAGTGTCACAGAGTGTCTGAGAGTGTCAGAGAGTGTCAGAGAGTGTCAGAGAGTGTCAGAGAGTGTCAGAGAGTGATAGAGAGTGTCACAGAGTGTCTGAGAGTGTCAGAGAGTGATAGAGAGTGTCAGAGAGTGTCAGAGAGTGACTGAGAGTGAGTGAGAGTGAGAGAGTGTCAGAGAGTGTCACAGAGTGTCTGAGAGTGTCAGAGAGTGATAGAGAGTGTCTGAGAGTGTCAGAGAGTGTCAGAGAGTGTCTGAGAGTGTCAGAGAGTGTCAGAGAGTGTCAGAGAGTGTCAGAGAGTGTCAGAGAGTGATAGAGAGTGTCACTGAGTGTCTGAGAGTGTCAGAGAGTGATAGAGAGCGTCAGAGAGAGTCAGAGAGTGTCAGAGAGTGATAGAGAGAGTCAGAGTTTCAGAGAGTGTCTGAGAGTGTCAGAGAGTGTCAGAGAGTGATAGAGAGTGTCAGAGAGTGTCTGAGAGTGTCTGAGAGTGTCAGAGAGTGTCAGAGAGTGTCAGAGAGTGTCTGAGAGTGTCAGAGAGTGTCTGAGAGTGTCTGAGAGTGTCAGAGAGTGATAGAGAGTGTCAGAGAGTGTCAGAGAGTGACTGAGAGTGAGAGAGAGTGAGAGAGTGTCAGAGAGAGTCAGAGAGTGTCAGAGAGTGATAGAGAGTGTCAGAGAGTGTCAGAGAGTGACTGAGAGTGAGAGAGAGTGAGAGAGTGTCAGAGAGAGTCAGAGAGTGTCAGAGAGTGTCAGAGAGTGATAGAGAGTGTCAGAGAGTGATAGAGAGTGTCAGAGTGTCAGAGAGTGACTGAGAGTGAGAGAGAGTGAGAGAGTGTCAGAGAGAGTCAGAGAGTGTCAGAGAGTGATAGAGAGTGTCAGAGAGTGTCAGAGAGTGACTGAGAGTGAGAGAGAGTGAGAGAGTGTCAGAGAGTGTCACAGAGTGTCTGAGAGTGTCAGAGAGTGATAGAGAGTGTCAGAGAGTGTCAGAGAGTGACTGAGAGTGAGAGAGAGTGAGAGAGTGTCAGAGAGTGTCACAGAGTGTTTGAGAGTGTCAGAGAGTGATAGAGAGTGTCTGAGAGTGTCTGAGAGTGTCAGAGAGTGTCAGAGAGTGTCAGAGAGTGTCAGAGAGAGTCAGAGAGTGTCAGAGAGTGATAGAGAGAGTCACTGAGTGTCTGAGAGTGTCAGAGAGTGATAGAGAGCGTCAGAGAGAGTCAGAGAGTGTCAGAGAGTGATAGAGAGAGTCAGAGTTTCAGAGAGTGTCTGAGAGTGTCAGAGAGTGTCAGAGAGTGATAGAGAGTGTCAGAGAGTGTCTGAGAGTGTCAGAGAGTGTCAGATAGTGTCTGAGAGTGTCTGAGAGTGTCAGAGAGTGATAGAGAGTGTCAGAGAGTGTCAGAGAGTGACTGAGAGTGAGAGAGAGTGAGAGAGTGTCAGAGAGAGTCAGAGAGTGTCAGAGAGTGATAGAGAGTGTCAGAGAGTGTCAGAGAGTGACTGAGAGTGAGAGAGAGTGAGAGAGTGTCAGAGAGAGTCAGAGAGTGTCAGAGAGTGTCAGAGAGTGATAGAGAGTGTCAGAGAGTGATAGAGAGTGTCAGAGTGTCAGAGAGTGACTGAGAGTGAGAGAGAGTGAGAGAGTGTCAGAGAGAGTCAGAGAGTGTCAGAGAGTGTCAGAGAGTGATAGAGAGTGTCACAGAGTGTCTGAGAGTGTCAGAGAGTGTCAGAGAGTGTCAGAGAGTGTCAGAGAGTGATAGAGAGTGTCACAGAGTGTCTGAGAGTGTCAGAGAGTGATAGAGAGTGTCAGAGAGTGTCAGAGAGTGACTGAGAGTGAGTGAGAGTGAGAGAGTGTCAGAGAGTGTCACAGAGTGTCTGAGAGTGTCAGAGAGTGATAGAGAGTGTCTGAGAGTGTCAGAGAGTGTCAGAGAGTGTCTGAGAGTGTCAGAGAGTGTCAGAGAGTGTCAGAGAGTGTCAGAGAGAGTCAGAGAGTGTCAGAGAGTGATAGAGAGTGTCACTGAGTGTCTGAGAGTGTCAGAGAGTGATAGAGAGCGTCAGAGAGTGTCAGAGAGTGATAGAGAGAGTCAGAGTTTCAGAGAGTGTCTGAGAGTGTCAGAGAGTGTCAGAGAGTGATAGAGAGTGTCAGAGAGTGTCTGAGAGTGTCTGAGAGTGTCAGAGAGTGTCAGAGAGTGTCAGAGAGTGTCTGAGAGTGTCAGAGAGTGTCAGATAGTGTCTGAGAGTGTCTGAGAGTGTCAGAGAGTGATAGAGAGTGTCAGAGAGTGTCAGAGAGTGACTGAGAGTGAGAGAGAGTGAGAGAGTGTCAGAGAGAGTCAGAGAGTGTCAGAGAGTGATAGAGAGTGTCAGAGAGTGTCAGAGAGTGACTGAGAGTGAGAGAGAGTGAGAGAGTGTCAGAGAGAGTCAGAGAGTGTCAGAGAGTGTCAGAGAGTGATAGAGAGTGTCAGAGAGTGATAGAGAGTGTCAGAGTGTCAGAGAGTGACTGAGAGTGAGAGAGAGTGAGAGAGTGTCAGAGAGAGTCAGAGAGTGTCAGAGAGTGATAGAGAGTGTCAGAGAGTGTCAGAGAGTGACTGAGAGTGAGAGAGAGTGAGAGAGTGTCAGAGAGTGTCACAGAGTGTCTGAGAGTGTCAGAGAGTGATAGAGAGTGTCAGAGAGTGTCAGAGAGTGACTGAGAGTGAGAGAGAGTGAGAGAGTGTCAGAGAGTGTCACAGAGTGTCTGAGAGTGTCAGAGAGTGATAGAGAGTGTCTGAGAGTGTCAGAGAGTGTCAGAGAGTGTCAGAGAGTGTCAGAGAGTGTCAGAGAGAGTCAGAGAGTGTCAGAGAGTGATAGAGAGTGTCACTGAGTGTCTGAGAGTGTCAGAGAGTGATAGAGAGCGTCAGAGAGAGTCAGAGAGTGTCAGAGAGTGATAGAGAGAGTCAGAGTTTCAGAGAGTGTCTGAGAGTGTCAGAGAGTGTCAGAGAGTGATAGAGAGTGTCAGAGAGTGTCTGAGAGTGTCTGAGAGTGTCAGAGAGTGTCAGAGAGTGTCAGAGAGTGTCTGAGAGTGTCAGAGAGTGTCAGATAGTGTCTGAGAGTGTCTGAGAGTGTGAGAGAGTGATAGAGAGTGTCAGAGAGTGTCAGAGAGTGACTGAGAGTGAGAGAGAGTGAGAGAGTGTCAGAGAGAGTCAGAGAGTGTCAGAGAGTGATAGAGAGTGTCAGAGAGTGTCAGAGAGTGACTGAGAGTGAGAGAGAGTGAGAGAGTGTCAGAGAGAGTCAGAGAGTGTCAGAGAGTGTCAGAGAGTGATAGAGAGTGTCAGAGAGTGATAGAGAGTGTCAGAGTGTCAGAGAGTGACTGAGAGTGAGAGAGAGTGAGAGAGTGTCAGAGAGAGTCAGAGAGTGTCAGAGATTGATAGAGAGAGTCAGAGAGTGTCAGAGAGTGACTGAGAGTGAGAGAGAGTGAGAGAGTGTCAGAGAGTGTCACAGAGTGTCTGAGAGTGTCAGAGAGTGATAGAGAGTGTCAGAGAGTGTCAGAGAGTGTCACAGAGTGTCTGAGAGTGTCAGAGAGTGATAGAGAGTGTCTGAGAGTGTCAGAGAGTGTCAGAGAGTGTCTGAGAGTGTCAGAGAGTGTCAGAGAGTGGCTGAGAGTGTCAGAGAGTGTCAGAGAGTGATAGAGAGTGTCAGAGAGTGTCAGAGAGTATCAGAGAGTGTCTGAGAGTGTCAGAGAGTGTCAGAGAGTGTCTGAGAGTGTCAGAGAGTGTCAGAGAGTGATAGAGAGTGTCAGAGAGTGTCAGAGAGTGTCAGAGAGTGTCTGAGAGTGTCAGAGAGTGTCAGAGAGTGTCTGAGAGTGTCAGAGAGTGGCAGAGAGTGATAGTGAGTGTCTGAGAGTGTCAGAGAGTGTCTGAGAGTGTCAGAGAGTGTCAGAGAGAGTCAGAGAGTGTCAGAGAGTGTCAGAGAGTGATAGAGAGTGTCAGAGAGTGTCAGAGAGTGTCTGAGAGTGTCCTAGAGTGTCAGAGAGTGTCAGAGAGTTTCAGAGAGTGTCAGAGAGAGTCAGAGAGTGTCAGAGAGTGTCAGAGAGTGATAGAGAGTGTCAGAGAGTGTCAGAGAGTGTCTGAGAGTGTCTGAGAGTGTCAGAGAGTGTCTGAGAGTGTCAGAGAGTGTCAGAGAGTGTCAGAGAGTGTCAGAGAGTGATAGAGAGTGTTACGGAGTGTCTGAGAGTGTCAGAGAGTGATAGAGAGTGTCAGAGAGAGTCAGAGAGTGTCAGAGAGTGATAGAGAGAGTCAGAGTGTCAGAGAGTGTCTGAGAGTGTCAGAGAGTGTCAGAGAGTGATAGAGAGTGTCAGAGAGTGTCAGAGAGTGTCTGAGAGTGTCAGAGAGTGTCAGAGAGTGTCAGAGAGAGTCAGAGATTGTCAGAGAGTGTCAGAGAGTGATAGAGAGTGTCAGAGAGTGTCAGAGAGTGTCTGAGAGTGTCCTAGAGTGTCAGAGAGTGTCAGAGAGTGTCAGAGAGTGTCAGAGAGAGTCAGAGAGTGTCAGAGAGTGTCAGAGAGTGATAGAGAGTGTCAGAGAGTGTCAGAGAGTGTCTGAGAGTGTCTGAGAGTGTCAGAGAGTGTCTGAGAGTGTCAGAGAGTGTCAGAGAGTGTCAGAGAGAGTCAGAGAGTGTCAGAGAGTGTCAGAGAGTGATAGAGAGTGTCACAGAGTGTCTGAGAGTGTCAGAGAGTGTCAGAGAGTGTCAGAGAGTGCAGAGAGTGTCTGAGAGTGTCAGAGAGTGTCAGAGAGTGATAGTGAGTGTCTGAGAGTGTCAGAGAGTGTCTGAGAGTGTCAGAGAGTGTCAGAGACTGTCTGAGAGTGTCAGAGAGTGTCAGAGAGTGATAGAGAGTGTCAGAGAGTGTCTGTGAGTGTCAGAGAGTGTCAGAGAGTGTCAGAGAGTGATAGAGAGTGTCAGAGAGTGTCAGAGTGTGTCTGACAGTGTCAGAGAGTGTCAGAGAGTGTCAGAGACTGTCTGAGAGTGTCAGAGAGTGTCAGAGAGTGATAGAGAGTGTCAGAGAGTGTCTGTGAGTGTCAGAGAGTGTCAGAGAGTGTCAGAGAGTGATAGAGAGTGTCAGAGAGTGTCAGAGAGTGTCTGACAGTGTCAGAGAGTGTCAGAGAGTGTCTGAGAGTGTCAGAGAGTGTCAGAGAGTGATAGTGAGTGTCTGAGAGTGTCAGAGAGTGTCTGAGAGTGTCAGAGAGAGTCAGAGAGTGATAGAGAGTGTCAGAGAGGGTCAGAGAGTGTCTGAGAATGTCAGATAGTGTCTGAGAGTGTCAGAGAGTGTCAGAGAGTGTCAGAGAGTGTCAGAGAGTGATAGAGAGTGTCAGAGAGTGTCAGAGAGTGTCTGAGTGTGTCAGAGAGTGTCAGAGAGTGTCTGAGAGTGTCAGAGAGTGTCAGAGAGTGTCAGAGAGTGATAGAGAGTGTCAGAGGGTGTCAGAGAGTGTCTGAGAGTGTCAGAGAGTGTCAGAGAGTGATAGAGAGTGTCAGACAGTGTCTGAGAGTGTCAGAGAGTGTCAGAGAGTGTCTGAGAGTGTCAGAGAGTGTCAGAGAGTGATAGTGAGTGTCTGAGAGTGTCAGAGAGTGTCAGAGAGTGTCAGAGAGTGTCAGAGAGAGTCAGAGAGTGTCAGAGAGTGTCAGAGAGTGATAGAGAGTGTCAGAGAGTGTCAGAGAGTGTCTGAGAGTGTCTGAGAGTGTCAGAGAGTGTCTGAGAGTGTCAGAGAGTGTCAGAGAGTGTCAGAGAGAGTCAGAGAGTGTCAGAGAGTGACAGAGAGTATCACAGAGTGTCAGAGAGTGTCAGAGAGTGTCAGAGAGTGTCAGAGAGTGTCAGAGAGTGTCAGAGAGTGCAGAGAGTGTCTGAGAGTGTCAGAGAGTGTCAGAGAGTGATAGTGAGTGTCTGAGAGTGTCAGAGAGTGTCTGAGAGTGTCAGAGAGTGTCAGAGACTGTCTGAGAGTGTCAGAGAGTGTCAGAGAGTGATAGAGCGTGTCAGAGAGTGTCTCTGAGTGTCAGAGAGTGTCAGAGAGTGTCAGAGAGTGATAGAGAGTGTCAGAGAGTGTCAGAGAGTGTCTGACAGTGTCAGAGAGTGTCAGAGAGTGTCTGAGAGTGTCAGAGAGTGTCAGAGAGTGATAGTGAGTGTCTGAGAGTGTCAGAGAGTGTCTGAGCGTGTCAGAGAGAGTCAGAGAGTGATAGAGAGTGTCAGAGAGGGTCAGAGAGTGTCTGAGAGTGTCAGAGAGTGTCTGAGAGTGTCAGAGAGTGTCAGAGAGTGTCTGAGTGTGTCAGAGAGTGTCAGAGAGTGTCTGAGAGTGTCAGACAGTGTCAGAGAGTGTCAGAGAGTGTCAGAGAGTGATAGTGAGTGTCTGAGAGTGTCAGAGAGTGTCAGAGAGTGATAGTGAGTGTCTGAGAGTGTCAGAGAGTGTCAGAGAGTGTCAGAGAGAGTCAGAGAGTGTCAGAGAGTGTCAGAGAGTGACAGAGAGTGTCACAGAGTGTCTGAGAGTGTCAGAGAGTGTCAGAGAGTGTCAGAGAGTGTCAGAGAGTGTCTGAGAGTGTCAGAGAGTGCAGAGAGTGTCTGAGAGTGTCAGAGAGTGTCAGAGAGTGATAGTGAGTGTCTGAGAGTGTCAGAGAGTGTCTGAGAGTGTCAGAGAGTGTCAGAGACTGTCTGAGAGTGTCAGAGAGTGTCAGAGAGTGATAGAGCGTGTCAGAGAGTGTCTCTGAGTGTCAGAGAGTGTCAGAGAGTGTCAGAGAGTGATAGAGAGTGTCAGAGAGTGTCAGAGAGTGTCTGACAGTGTCAGAGAGTGTCAGAGACTGTCTGAGAGTGTCAGAGAGTGTCAGAGAGTGTCAGAGAGTGATAGAGAGTGTCAGAGAGTGTCAGAGAGTGTCTGACAGTGTCAGAGAGTGTCAGAGACTGTCTGAGAGTGTCAGAGAGTGTCAGAGAGTGATAGAGCGTGTCAGAGAGTGTCTCTGAGTGTCAGAGAGTGTCAGAGAGTGTCAGAGAGTGATAGAGAGTGTCAGAGAGTGTCAGAGAGTGTCTGACAGTGTCAGAGAGTGTCAGAGAGTGTCTGAGAGTGTCAGAGAGTGTCAGAGAGTGATAGTGAGTGTCTGAGAGTGTCAGAGAGTGTCTGAGCGTGTCAGAGAGAGTCAGAGAGTGATAGAGAGTGTCAGAGAGGGTCAGAGAGTGTCTGAGAGTGTCAGAGAGTGTCTGAGAGTGTCAGAGAGTGTCAGAGAGTGTCAGAGAGTGATAGTGAGTGTCTGAGAGTGTCAGAGAGTGTCAGAGAGTGATAGTGAGTGTCTGAGAGTGTCAGAGAGTGTCAGAGAGTGTCAGAGAGTGATAGAGAGTGTCAGAGAGGGTCAGAGAGTGTCTGAGAGTGTCAGAGAGTGTCTGAGAGTGTCAGAGAGTGTCAGAGAGTATCTGAGAGTGTCAGAGAGTGTCAGAGAGTGATAGAGAGTGTCAGAGAGTGTCAGAGAGTGTCTGAGTGTGTCAGAGAGTGTCAGAGAGTGTCTGAGAGTGTCAGAGAGTGTCAGAGAGTGTCAGAGAGTGATAGAGAGTGTCAGAGAGTGTCAGAGAGTGTCTGAGAGTGTCAGAGAGTGTCAGAGAGTGATAGAGAGTGTCAGACAGTGTCTGAGAGTGTCAGAGAGTGTCAGAGAGTGTCTGAGAGTGTCAGAGAGTGTCAGAGAGTGATAGTGAGTGTCAGAGAGTGTCAGAGAGTGATAGTGAGTGTCTGAGAGTGTCAGAGAGTGTCAGAGAGTGATAGTGAGTGTCTGAGAGTGTCAGAGAGTGTCTGAGAGTGTCAGAGAGTGTCAGAGAGTGTCAGAGAGTGTCTGAGAGTGTCAGAGAGTGTCAGAGAGTGATAGTGAGTGTCAGAGAGTGTCTGAGAGTGTCAGAGAGTGTCAGAGAGTGTCAGAGAGTGTCAGAGAGTGTCTGAGTGTGTCAGAGAGTGTCAGAGAGTGATAGAGAGTGTCAGAGAGTGTCAGAGAGTGATAGTGAGTGTCTGAGAGTGTCAGAGAGTGTCAGAGAGTGATAGTGAGTGTCTGAGAGTGTCAGAGAGTGTCTGAGAGTGTCAGAGAGTGATAGTGAGTGTCTGAGAGTGTCTGAGAGTGTCAGAGAGTGTCAGAGAGTGATAGAGAGTGTCAGAGAGTGTCAGAGAGTGTCAGAGAGTGATAGAGAGTGTCAGAGAGTGTCAGAGAGTGTCTGAGAGTGTCAGAGAGTGTCTGAGAGTGTCTGAGAGTGTCAGAGAGTGTCAGAGAGTATCAGAGAGTGTCTGAGAGTGTCAGAGAGTGTCAGAGAGTGATAGTGAGTGTCTGAGAGTGTCAGAGAGTTTCTGAGAGTGTCAGAGAGTGTCAGAGAGAGTCAGAGAGTGTCTGAGAGTGTCAGAGAGTGTCTGAGAGTGTCTGAGAGTGTGGGAGAGTGATAGTGAGTGTCAGAGAGTGTCAGAGAGTGTCAGAGAGAGTCAGAGAGTGTCAGAGAGTGTCAGAGAGTGATAGAGAGTGTCAGAGAGTGTCAGAGAGTGTCTGAGAGTGTCAGAGCGTGTCAGAGAGAGTCAGAGAGTGTCAGAGAGTGATAGAGAGTGATAGAGAGTGATAGAGAGTGTCAGAGAGTGTCTGAGAGTGTCTGAGATTGTCAGAGAGTGTCTGAGAGTGTGGGAGAGTGATAGTGAGTGTCAGAGAGTGTCAGAGAGTGTCAGAGAGAGTCAGAGAGTGTCAGAGAGTGTCAGAGAGTGAAAGAGAGTGTCAGAGAGTGTCAGAGAGTGTCTGAGAGTGTCAGAGCGTGTCAGAGAGAGTCAGAGAGTGTCAGAGAGTGATAGAGAGTGATAGAGAGTGTCAGAGAGTGTCAGAGTGTCTGAGAGTGTCTGAGAGTGTCAGAGAGTGTCTGAGAGTGTCTGAGAGTGTCAGAGAGTGTCAGAGAGTGATAGTGAGTGTCAGAGAGTGTCAGAGTGTCAGAGAGTGTCAGAGAGAGTCAGAGAGTGTCAGAGAGTGTCAGAGAGTGATAGAGAGTGTCAGAGAGTGATAGAGAGTGTCAGAGAGTGTCAGAGAGTGACTGAGAGTGAGAGAGAGTGAGAGAGTGTCAGAGAGTGTCACAGAGTGTCTGAGAGTGTCAGAGAGTGATAGAGAGTGTCAGAGAGTGTCTGAGAGTGTCAGAGAGTGTCAGAGAGTGTCAGAGAGTGTCTGAGAGTGTCAGAGAGTGTCAGAGAGTGTCTGAGAGTGTCAGAGAGTGTCAGAGAGTGATAGAGAGTGTCAGAGAGTGTCAGAGAGTGTCAGAGAGAGTCAGAGAGTGTCAGAGAGTGTCAGAGAGTGATAGAGAGTGTCAGAGAGTGTCAGAGAGTGTCTGAGAGTGTCAGAGCGTGTCAGAGAGAGTCAGAGAGTGTCAGAGAGTGATAGAGAGTGATAGAGAGTGTCAGAGAGTGTCAGAGTGTCTGAGAGTGTCTGAGAGTGTCAGAGAGTGTCTGAGAGTGTCTGAGAGTGTCAGAGAGTGTCAGAGAGTGATAGTGAGTGTCAGAGAGTGTCAGAGTGTCAGAGAGTGTCAGAGAGAGTCAGAGAGTGTCAGAGAGTGTCAGAGAGTGATAGAGAGTGTCAGAGAGTGATAGAGAGTGTCAGAGAGTGTCAGAGAGTGACTGAGAGTGAGAGAGAGTGAGAGAGTGTCAGAGATTGTCACAGAGTGTCTGAGAGTGTCAGAGAGTGATAGAGAGTGTCAGAGAGTGTCTGAGAGTGTCAGAGAGTGTCAGAGAGTGTCTGAGAGTGTCAGAGAGTGTCAGAGAGTGTCAGAGAGTGTCAGAGAGTGTCAGAGAGTGATAGAGAGTGTCAGAGAGTGTCAGAGAGTGTCTGAGAGTGTCAGAGAGTGTCAGAGAGTGATAGTGAGTGTCTGAGAGTGTCTGAGAGTGTCTGAGAGTGTCAGAGAGTGTCAGAGAGTGATAGTGAGTGTCAGAGAGTGTCAGAGTGTCAGAGAGTGTCAGAGAGAGTCAGAGAGTGTCAGAGAGTGTCAGAGAGTGATAGAGAGTGTCAGAGAGTGATAGAGAGTGTCAGAGAGTGTCAGAGAGTGACTGAGAGTGAGAGAGAGTGAGAGAGTGTCAGAGAGTGATAGAGAGTGTCAGAGAGTGTCTGAGAGTGTCAGAGAGTGTCAGAGAGTGTCAGAGAGTGTCTGAGAGTGTCAGAGAGTGTCAGAGAGTGTCTGAGAGTGTCAGAGAGTGTCAGAGAGTGATAGAGAGTGTCAGAGAGTGTCAGAGAGTGTCAGAGAGTGTCTGAGAGTGTCAGAGAGTGTCAGAGAGTGATAGTGAGTGTCTGAGAGTGTCTGAGAGTGTCAGAGAGTGTCAGAGAGTGATAGAGAGTGTCAGAGAGTGTCAGAGAGTGTCTGAGAGTGTCAGAGAGTGTCAGAGAGTGATAGAGAGTGTCAGAGAGTGTCAGAGAGTGTCTGAGAGTGTCAGAGAGTGTCTGAGAGTGTCTGAGAGTGTCAGAGAGTGTCAGAGAGTATCAGAGAGTGTCTGAGAGTGTCAGAGAGTGTCAGAGAGTGATAGTGAGTGTCAGAGAGTGATAGTGAGTGTCTGAGAGTGTCAGAGAGTTTCTGAGAGTGTCAGAGAGTGTCAGAGAGAGTCAGAGAGTGTCAGAGAGTGATAGAGAGTGATAGAGAGTGTCAGAGAGTGTCTGAGAGTGTCTGAGAGTGTCAGAGAGCGTCTGAGAGTGATAGAGAGTGTCGGAGAGTGATAGTGAGTGTCAGAGAGTGTCAGAGAATGTCAGAGAGTGATAGAGAGTGTCAGAGAGTGTCTGAGAGTGTCAGAGAGTGTCAGAGAGTGTCTGAGAGTGTCTGAGAGTGTCAGAGAGTGTCAGAGAGTGATAGTGAGTGTCAGAGAGTGTCTGAGAGTGTCAGAGAGTGTCAGAGAGTGTCTGAGAGTGTCAGAGAATGTCAGAGAGTGATAGAGAGTGTCAGAGAGTGTCTGAGAGTGTCAGAGAGTGTCAGAGAGTGTCTGAGAGTGTCAGAGAGTGTCAGAGAGTGATAGTGAGTGTCTGAGAGTGTCAGAGAGTGTCAGAGAGTGATAGTGAGTGTCTGAGAGTGTCAGAGAGTGTCTGAGAGTGTCAGAGAGTGTCAGAGAGTGTCTGAGAGTGTCAGAGAGTGTCAGAGAGTGTCAGAGAGTGTCTGAGAGTGTCAGAGAGTGTCAGAGAGTGATAGTGAGTGTCAGAGAGTGTCAGAGAGTGTCAGAGAGTGTCAGAGAGTGATAGAGAGTGTCAGAGAGTGTCAGAGAGTGTCTGACAGTGTCAGAGAGTGTCAGAGAGTGTCTGAGAGTGTCAGAGAGTGATAGTGAGTGTCTGAGAGTGTCAGAGAGTGTCTGAGAGTGTCAGAGAGAGTCAGAGAGTGATAGAGAGTGTCAGAGAGGGTCAGAGAGTGTCTGAGAGTGTCAGAGAGTGTCTGAGAGTGTCAGAGAGTGTCAGAGAGTGTCTGAGAGTGTCAGAGAGTGTCAGAGAGTGATAGAGAGTGTCAGAGAGTGTCAGAGAGTGTCTGAGTGTGTCAGAGAGTGTCAGAGAGTGTCTGAGACTGTCTGAGAGTGTCAGAGAGTGTCAGAGAGTGTCAGAGAGTGATAGAGAGTGTCAGAGAGTGTCAGAGAGTGTCTGAGAGTGTCAGAGAGTGTCAGAGAGTGATAGAGAGTGTCAGACAGTGTCTGAGAGTGTCAGAGAGTGTCAGAGAGTGTCTGAGAGTGTCAGAGAGTGTCAGAGAGTGATAGTGAGTGTCTGAGAGTGTCTGAGAGTGTCAGAGAGTGTCAGAGAGTGTCTGAGAGTGTCAGAGAGTGTCAGAGAGTGATAGAGAGTGTCAGAGAGTGTCAGAGAGTGTCTGAGTGTGTCAGAGAGTGTCAGAGAGTGTCTGAGACTGTCTGAGAGTGTCAGAGAGTGTCAGAGAGTGTCAGAGAGTGATAGAGAGTGTCAGAGAGTGTCAGAGAGTGTCTGAGAGTGTCAGAGAGTGTCAGAGAGTGATAGAGAGTGTCTGAGAGTGTCAGAGAGTGTCAGAGAGTGATAGAGAGTGTCAGACAGTGTCTGAGAGTGTCAGAGAGTGTCAGAGAGTGTCTGAGAGTGTCAGAGAGTGTCAGAGAGTGATAGTGAGTGTCTGAGAGTGTCAGAGAGTGTCAGAGAGTGATAGTGAGTGTCTGAGAGTGTCAGAGAGTGTCTGAGAGTGTCAGAGAGTGTCAGAGAGTGTCAGAGAGTGTCTGAGAGTGTCAGAGAGTGTCAGAGAGTGATAGTGAGTGTCAGAGAGTGTCTGAGAGTGTCAGAGAGTGTCAGAGAGTGTCAGAGAGTGTCTGAGAGTGTCAGAGAGTGTCAGAGAGTGTCTGCGAGTGTCAGAGAGTGTCAGAGAGTGTCAGAGAGTATCAGAGAGTTTCTGAGAGTGTCAGAGAGTGTCAGAGAGAGTCAGAGAGTGTCAGAGAGTGATAGAGAGTGATAGAGAGTGTCAGAGAGTGTCTGAGAGTGTCAGAGAGTGTCTGAGAGTGTCTGAGAGTGTCAGAGAGTGATAGTGAGTGTCAGAGAGTGTCAGAGAGTGTCAGAGAGAGTCAGAGAGTGTCAGAGAGTGTCAGAGAGTGATAGAGAGTGTAAGAGAGAGATAGAGAGTGTCAGAGAGTGTCAGAGAGTGTCTGAGAGTGTCAGAGAGTGTCAGAGAGTGATAGAGAGTGTCAGAGAGTGACAGAGAGTGATAGAGAGTGTCAGAGAGTGTCAGAGTGTCAGAGAGTGTCAGAGAGTGTCAGAGAGTGTCTGAGAGTGTCAGAGAGTGTCAGAGAGTGATAGTGAGTGTCAGAGAGTGTCAGAGAGTGTCAGAGAGAGTCAGAGAGTGTCAGAGAGTGTCAGAGAGTGATAGAGAGTGTAAGAGAGAGATAGAGAGTGTCAGAGAGTGTCAGAGAGTGTCTGAGAGTGTCAGAGAGTTTCAGAGAGTGATAGAGAGTGTCAGAGAGTGATAGAGAGTGATAGAGAGTGATAGAGAGTGTCAGAGAGTGTCAGAGTGTCAGAGAGTGTCAGAGAGTGTCAGAGAGTGTCTGAGAGTGTCAGAGAGTGTCAGAGAGTGATAGTGAGTGTCTGAGAGTGTCAGAGAGTGTCAGAGAGTGATAGTGAGTGTCTGAGAGTGTCAGAGAGTGTCTGAGAGTGTCAGAGAGTGTCAGAGAGTGTCAGAGAGTGTCTGAGAGTGTCAGAGAGTGTCAGAGAGTGATAGTGAGTGTCAGAGAGTGTCTGAGAGTGTCAGAGAGTGTCAGAGAGTGTCAGAGAGTGTCTGAGAGTGTCAGAGAGTGTCAGAGAGTGTCTGCGAGTGTCAGAGAGTGTCAGAGAGTGTCAGAGAGTATCAGAGAGTTTCTGAGAGTGTCAGAGAGTGTCAGAGAGAGTCAGAGAGTGTCAGAGAGTGATAGAGAGTGATAGAGAGTGTCAGAGAGTGTCTGAGAGTGTCAGAGAGTGTCTGAGAGTGTCTGAGAGTGTCAGAGAGTGATAGTGAGTGTCAGAGAGTGTCAGAGAGTGTCAGAGAGAGTCAGAGAGTGTCAGAGAGTGTCAGAGAGTGATAGAGAGTGTAAGAGAGAGATAGAGAGTGTCAGAGAGTGTCAGAGAGTGTCTGAGAGTGTCAGAGAGTGTCAGAGAGTGATAGAGAGTGTCAGAGAGTGACAGAGAGTGATAGAGAGTGTCAGAGAGTGTCAGAGTGTCAGAGAGTGTCAGAGAGTGTCAGAGAGTGTCTGAGAGTGTCAGAGAGTGTCAGAGAGTGATAGTGAGTGTCAGAG
Organism: Heterodontus francisci; assembly: GCF_036365525.1. Classification (NCBI taxonomy): domain Eukaryota; kingdom Metazoa; phylum Chordata; class Chondrichthyes; order Heterodontiformes; family Heterodontidae; genus Heterodontus; species Heterodontus francisci. The sequence continues at coordinate 25,735,166 of NC_090373.1, forward strand.
AGTGTCAGAGAGTGTCAGAGAGAGTCAGAGAGTGTCAGAGAGTGTCAGAGAGTGATAGAGAGTGTAAGAGAGAGATAGAGAGTGTCAGAGAGTGTCAGAGAGTGTCTGAGAGTGTCAGAGAGTTTCAGAGAGTGATAGAGAGTGTCAGAGAGTGATAGAGAGTGATAGAGAGTGATAGAGAGTGTCAGAGAGTGTCAGAGTGTCAGAGAGTGTCAGAGAGTGTCTGAGAGTGTCTGAGAGTGTCAGAGAGTGTCAGAGAGTGATAGTGAGTGTCTGAGAGTGTCTGAGAGTGTCAGAGAGTGTCAGAGAGTGTCTGAGAGTGTCAGAGAGTGTCAGAGAGTGATAGAGAGTGTCAGAGAGTGTCAGAGAGTGTCTGAGTGTGTCAGAGAGTGTCAGAGAGTGTCTGAGACTGTCTGAGAGTGTCAGAGAGTGTCAGAGAGTGTCAGAGAGTGATAGAGAGTGTCAGAGAGTGTCAGAGAGTGTCTGAGAGTGTCAGAGAGTGTCAGAGAGTGATAGAGAGTGTCAGACAGTGTCTGAGAGTGTCAGAGAGTGTCAGAGAGTGTCAGAGAGTGTCAGAGAGTGATAGTGAGTGTCTGAGAGTGTCAGAGAGTGTCAGAGAGTGATAGTGAGTGTCTGAGAGTGTCAGAGAGTGTCTGAGAGTGTCAGAGAGTGTCAGAGAGTGTCTGAGAGTGTCAGAGAGTGTCAGAGAGTGATAGTGAGTGTCAGAGAGTGTCTGAGAGTGTCAGAGAGTGTCAGAGAGTGTCAGAGAGTGTCTGAGAGTGTCAGAGAGTGTCAGAGAGTGTCTGCGAGTGTCAGAGAGTGTCAGAGAGTGTCAGAGAGTATCAGAGAGTTTCTGAGAGTGTCAGAGAGTGTCCGAGAGAGTCAGAGAGTGTCAGAGAGTGATAGAGAGTGATAGAGAGTGTCAGAGAGTGTCTGAGAGTGTCAGAGAGTGTCTGAGAGTGTCTGAGAGTGTCAGAGAGTGATAGTGAGTGTCAGAGAGTGTCAGAGAGTGTCAGAGAGAGTCAGAGAGTGTCAGAGAGTGTCAGAGAGTGATAGAGAGTGTAAGAGAGAGATAGAGAGTGTCAGAGAGTGTCAGAGAGTGTCTGAGAGTGTCAGAGAGTGTCAGAGAGTGATAGAGAGTGTCAGAGAGTGACAGAGAGTGATAGAGAGTGTCAGAGAGTGTCAGAGTGTCAGAGAGTGTCAGAGAGTGTCAGAGAGTGTCTGAGAGTGTCAGAGAGTGTCAGAGAGTGATAGTGAGTGTCAGAGAGTGTCAGAGAGTGTCAGAGAGAGTCAGAGAGTGTCAGAGAGTGTCAGAGAGTGATAGAGAGTGTAAGAGAGAGATAGAGAGTGTCAGAGAGTGTCAGAGAGTGTCAGAGAGTTTCAGAGAGTGATAGAGAGTGTCAGAGAGTGATAGAGAGTGATAGAGAGTGATAGAGAGTGTCAGAGAGTGTCAGAGTGTCAGAGAGTGTCAGAGAGTGTCTGAGAGTGTCTGAGAGTGTCAGAGAGTGTCAGAGAGTGATAGTGAGTGTCTGAGAGTGTCAGAGAGTGTCAGAGAGTTTCTGAGAGTGTCAGAGAGTGTCAGAGAGTGATAGAGAGTGTCAGAGAGTGTCTGAGAGTGTCAGAGAGTGTCAGAGAGTGTCTGAGAGTGTCAGAGAGTGTCAGAGAGTGATAGTGATTGTCTGAGAGTGTCAGAGAGTGTCAGAGAGTGATAGAGAGTGTCAGAGAGTGTCAGAGAGTGTCTGAGAGTGTCAGAGAGTGTCAGAGAGTGTCTGAGAGTGTCAGAGAGTGTCAGAGAGTGATAGTGATTGTCTGAGAGTGTCAGAGAGTGTCAGAGAGTGATAGTGAGTGTCTGAGAGTGTCAGAGAGTTTCTGAGAGTGATAGTGAGTGTCTGAGAGTGTCAGAGAGTTTCTGAGAGTGTCAGAGAGTGTCAGAGAGTGTCAGAGAGTGTCAGAGAGTGTCAGAGAGAGTCAGAGAGTGTCAGAGAGTGTCTGAGAGTGTCAGAGAGTGTCTGAGAGTGTCTGAGAGTGTCGGAGAGTGATAGTGAGTGTCAGAGAGTGTCAGAGAGTGTCAGAGAGAGTCAGAGAGTGTCAGAGAGTGTCTGAGAGTGTCTGAGAGTGTCTGAGAGTGTCAGAGAGTGTCAGAGAGTGATAGAGAGTGTCAGAGAGAGTCAGAGAGTGTCAGAGAGTGTCAGAGAGTGTCAGAGAGTGATAGAGAGTGTCTGAGAGTGTCTGAGAGTGTCAGAGAGTGTCAGAGAGTGTCAGAGAGTATCAGAGAGTGTCTGAGAGTGTCAGAGAGTGTCAGAGAGTGTCTGAGAGTGTCAGAGAGTGTCAGAGAGTGTCAGAGAGTGTCAGAGAGTATCAGAGAGTGTCTGAGAGTGTCAGAGAGTGTCAGAGAGTGATAGTGAGTGTCTGAGAGTGTCAGAGAGTTTCTGAGAGTGTCAGAGAGTGTCAGAGAGTGTCTGAGACTGTCTGAGAGTGTCAGAGAGTGTCAGAGAGTGTCAGAGAGTGATAGAGAGTGTCAGAGAGTGTCAGAGAGTGTCTGAGAGTGTCAGAGAGTGTCAGAGAGTGTCTGAGACTGTCTGAGAGTGTCAGAGAGTGTCAGAGAGTGTCAGAGAGTGATAGAGAGTGTCAGAGAGTGTCAGAGAGTGTCTGAGAGTGTCAGAGAGTGTCAGAGAGTGATAGAGAGTGTCAGAGAGTGTCAGAGAGTGACTGAGAGTGAGAGAGAGTGAGAGAGTGTCAGAGAGTGTCACAGAGTGTCTGAGAGTGTCAGAGAGTGATAGAGAGTGTCAGAGAGGGTCAGAGAGTGTCTGAGACTGTCAGAGAGTGTCTGAGAGTGTCAGAGAGTGTCAGAGAGTATCTGAGAGTGTCAGAGAGTGTCAGAGAGTGATAGAGAGTGTCAGAGAGTGTCAGAGAGTGTCTGAGTGTGTCAGAGAGTGTCAGAGAGTGTCTGAGAGTGTCAGAGAGTGTCAGAGAGTGTCAGAGAGTGATAGAGAGTGTCAGAGAGTGTCAGAGAGTGTCTGAGAGTGTCAGAGAGTGTCAGAGAGTGATAGAGAGTGTCAGACAGTGTCTGAGAGTGTCAGAGAGTGTCAGAGAGTGTCTGAGAGTGTCAGAGAGTGTCAGAGAGTGATAGTGAGTGTCAGAGAGTGTCAGAGAGTGATAGTGAGTGTCTGAAAGTGTCAGAGAGTGTCAGAGAGTGATAGTGAGTGTCTGAGAGTGTCAGAGAGTGTCTGAGAGTGTCAGAGAGTGTCAGAGAGTGTCAGAGAGTGTCTGAGAGTGTCAGAGAGTGTCAGAGAGTGATAGTGAGTGTCAGAGAGTGTCTGAGAGTGTCAGAGAGTGTCAGAGAGTGTCAGAGAGTGTCAGAGAGTGTCTGAGTGTGTCAGAGAGTGTCAGAGAGTGATAGAGAGTGTCAGAGAGTGTCAGAGAGTGATAGTGAGTGTCTGAGAGTGTCAGAGAGTGTCAGAGAGTGATAGTGAGTGTCTGAGAGTGTCAGAGAGTGTCTGAGAGTGTCAGAGAGTGATAGTGAGTGTCTGAGAGTGTCTGAGAGTGTCAGAGAGTGTCAGAGAGTGATAGAGAGTGTCAGAGAGTGTCAGAGAGTGTCAGAGAGTGATAGAGAGTGTCAGAGAGTGTCAGAGAGTGTCTGAGAGTGTCAGAGAGTGTCTGAGAGTGTCTGAGAGTGTCAGAGAGTGTCAGAGAGTATCAGAGAGTGTCTGAGAGTGTCAGAGAGTGTCAGAGAGTGATAGTGAGTGTCTGAGAGTGTCAGAGAGTTTCTGAGAGTGTCAGAGAGTGTCAGAGAGAGTCAGAGAGTGTCTGAGAGTGTCAGAGAGTGTCTGAGAGTGTCTGAGAGTGTGGGAGAGTGATAGTGAGTGTCAGAGAGTGTCAGAGAGTGTCAGAGAGAGTCAGAGAGTGTCAGAGAGTGTCAGAGAGTGATAGAGAGTGTCAGAGAGTGTCAGAGAGTGTCTGAGAGTGTCAGAGCGTGTCAGAGAGAGTCAGAGAGTGTCAGAGAGTGATAGAGAGTGATAGAGAGTGATAGAGAGTGTCAGAGAGTGTCTGAGAGTGTCTGAGATTGTCAGAGAGTGTCTGAGAGTGTGGGAGAGTGATAGTGAGTGTCAGAGAGTGTCAGAGAGTGTCAGAGAGAGTCAGAGAGTGTCAGAGAGTGTCAGAGAGTGAAAGAGAGTGTCAGAGAGTGTCAGAGAGTGTCTGAGAGTGTCAGAGCGTGTCAGAGAGAGTCAGAGAGTGTCAGAGAGTGATAGAGAGTGATAGAGAGTGTCAGAGAGTGTCAGAGTGTCTGAGAGTGTCTGAGAGTGTCAGAGAGTGTCTGAGAGTGTCTGAGAGTGTCAGAGAGTGTCAGAGAGTGATAGTGAGTGTCAGAGAGTGTCAGAGTGTCAGAGAGTGTCAGAGAGAGTCAGAGAGTGTCAGAGAGTGTCAGAGAGTGATAGAGAGTGTCAGAGAGTGATAGAGAGTGTCAGAGAGTGTCAGAGAGTGACTGAGAGTGAGAGAGAGTGAGAGAGTGTCAGAGAGTGTCACAGAGTGTCTGAGAGTGTCAGAGAGTGATAGAGAGTGTCAGAGAGTGTCTGAGAGTGTCAGAGAGTGTCAGAGAGTGTCAGAGAGTGTCTGAGAGTGTCAGAGAGTGTCAGAGAGTGTCTGAGAGTGTCAGAGAGTGTCAGAGAGTGATAGAGAGTGTCAGAGAGTGTCAGAGAGTGTCAGAGAGAGTCAGAGAGTGTCAGAGAGTGTCAGAGAGTGATAGAGAGTGTCAGAGAGTGTCAGAGAGTGTCTGAGAGTGTCAGAGCGTGTCAGAGAGAGTCAGAGAGTGTCAGAGAGTGATAGAGAGTGATAGAGAGTGTCAGAGAGTGTCAGAGTGTCTGAGAGTGTCTGAGAGTGTCAGAGAGTGTCTGAGAGTGTCTGAGAGTGTCAGAGAGTGTCAGAGAGTGATAGTGAGTGTCAGAGAGTGTCAGAGTGTCAGAGAGTGTCAGAGAGAGTCAGAGAGTGTCAGAGAGTGTCAGAGAGTGATAGAGAGTGTCAGAGAGTGATAGAGAGTGTCAGAGAGTGTCAGAGAGTGACTGAGAGTGAGAGAGAGTGAGAGAGTGTCAGAGAGTGTCACAGAGTGTCTGAGAGTGTCAGAGAGTGATAGAGAGTGTCAGAGAGTGTCTGAGAGTGTCAGAGAGTGTCAGAGAGTGTCTGAGAGTGTCAGAGAGTGTCAGAGAGTGTCAGAGAGTGTCAGAGAGTGTCAGAGAGTGATAGAGAGTGTCAGAGAGTGTCAGAGAGTGTCTGAGAGTGTCAGAGAGTGTCAGAGAGTGATAGTGAGTGTCTGAGAGTGTCTGAGAGTGTCTGAGAGTGTCAGAGAGTGTCAGAGAGTGATAGTGAGTGTCAGAGAGTGTCAGAGTGTCAGAGAGTGTCAGAGAGAGTCAGAGAGTGTCAGAGAGTGTCAGAGAGTGATAGAGAGTGTCAGAGAGTGATAGAGAGTGTCAGAGAGTGTCAGAGAGTGACTGAGAGTGAGAGAGAGTGAGAGAGTGTCAGAGAGTGATAGAGAGTGTCAGAGAGTGTCTGAGAGTGTCAGAGAGTGTCAGAGAGTGTCAGAGAGTGTCTGAGAGTGTCAGAGAGTGTCAGAGAGTGTCTGAGAGTGTCAGAGAGTGTCAGAGAGTGATAGAGAGTGTCAGAGAGTGTCAGAGAGTGTCAGAGAGTGTCTGAGAGTGTCAGAGAGTGTCAGAGAGTGATAGTGAGTGTCTGAGAGTGTCTGAGAGTGTCAGAGAGCGTCAGAGAGTGATAGAGAGTGTCAGAGAGTGTCAGAGAGTGTCTGAGAGTGTCAGAGAGTGTCAGAGAGTGATAGAGAGTGTCAGAGAGTGTCAGAGAGTGTCTGAGAGTGTCAGAGAGTGTCTGAGAGTGTCTGAGAGTGTCAGAGAGTGTCAGAGAGTATCAGAGAGTGTCTGAGAGTGTCAGAGAGTGTCAGAGAGTGATAGTGAGTGTCAGAGAGTGATAGTGAGTGTCTGAGAGTGTCAGAGAGTTTCTGAGAGTGTCAGAGAGTGTCAGAGAGAGTCAGAGAGTGTCAGAGAGTGATAGAGAGTGATAGAGAGTGTCAGAGAGTGTCTGAGAGTGTCTGAGAGTGTCAGAGAGCGTCTGAGAGTGATAGAGAGTGTCGGAGAGTGATAGTGAGTGTCAGAGAGTGTCAGAGAGTGTCAGAGAGATTCTGAGAGTGTCAGAGAGTGTCAGAGAGAGTCAGAGAGTGTCAGAGAGTGATAGAGAGTGATAGAGAGTGTCTGAGAGTGTCTGAGAGTGTCAGAGAGTGTCTGAGAGTGATAGAGAGTGTCGGAGAGTGATAGTGAGTGTCAGAGAGTGTCAGAGAGTGTCAGAGAGAGTCAGAGAGTGTCAGAGAGTGTCAGAGAGTGATAGAGAGTGTCAGAGAGTGTCAGAGAGTGTCTGAGAGTGTCAGAGAGTGTCAGAGAGAGTCAGAGAGTGTCAGAGAGTGATAGAGAGTGATAGAGAGTGTCAGAGAGTGTCAGAGTGTCTGAGAGTGTCTGAGAGTGTCAGAGAGTGTCTGAGAGTGTCTGAGAGTGTCAGAGAGTGTCAGAGAGTGATAGTGAGTGTCAGAGAGTGTCAGAGTGTCAGAGAGTGTCAGAGAGAGTCAGAGAGTGTCAGAGAGTGTCAGAGAGTGATAGAGAGTGTCAGAGAGTGATAGAGAGTGTCAGAGAGTGTCAGAGAGTGACTGAGAGTGAGAGAGAGTGAGAGAGTGTCAGAGAGTGTCACAGAGTGTCTGAGAGTGTCAGAGAGTGATAGAGAGTGTCAGAGAGTGTCTGAGAGTGTCAGAGAGTGTCAGAGAGTGTCTGAGAGTGTCAGAGAGTGTCAGAGAGTGTCTGATAGTGTCAGAGAATGTCAGAGAGTGATAGAGAGTGTCAGAGAGTGTCAGAGAGTGTCAGAGAGTGTCTGAGAGTGTCTGAGAGTGTCAGAGAGTGTCAGAGAGTGATAGTGAGTGTCTGAGAGTGTCTGAGAGTGTCAGAGAGTGTCACAGAGTGTCTGAGAGTGTCTGAGAGTGTCAGAGAGTGATAGAGAGTGTCTGAGAGTGTCAGAGAGTGTCAGAGAGTGTCTGAGAGTGTCAGAGAGTGTCAGAGAGTGTCTGAGAGTGTCAGAGAATGTCAGAGAGTGATAGAGAGTGTCAGAGAGTGTCAGAGAGTGTCTGAGAGTGTCTGAGAGTGTCAGAGAGTGTCAGAGAGTGATAGTGAGTGTCAGAGAGTGTCTGAGAGTGTCAGAGAGTGTCAGAGAGTGTCTGAGAGTGTCAGAGAATGTCAGAGAGTGATAGAGAGTGTCAGAGAGTGTCTGAGAGTGTCAGAGAGTGTCAGAGAGTGTCTGAGAGTGTCTGAGAGTGTCAGAGAGTGTCAGAGAGTGATAGTGAGTGTCAGAGAGTGTCTGAGAGTGTCAGAGAGTGTCAGAGAGTGTCTGAGAGTGTCAGAGAATGTCAGAGAGTGATAGAGAGTGTCAGAGAGTGTCTGAGAGTGTCAGAGAGTGTCAGAGAGTGTCTGAGAGTGTCAGAGAGTGTCAGAGAGTGATAGTGAGTGTCTGAGAGTGTCAGAGAGTGTCAGAGAGTGATAGTGAGTGTCTGAGAGTGTCAGAGAGTGTCTGAGAGTGTCAGAGAGTGTCAGAGAGTGTCTGAGAGTGTCAGAGAGTGTCAGAGAGTGTCAGAGAGTGTCTGAGAGTGTCAGAGAGTGTCAGAGAGTGATAGTGAGTGTCAGAGAGTGTCAGAGAGTGTCAGAGAGTGTCAGAGAGTGATAGAGAGTGTCAGAGAGTGTCAGAGAGTGTCTGACAGTGTCAGAGAGTGTCAGAGAGTGTCTGAGAGTGTCAGAGAGTGATAGTGAGTGTCTGAGAGTGTCAGAGAGTGTCTGAGAGTGTCAGAGAGAGTCAGAGAGTGATAGAGAGTGTCAGAGAGGGTCAGAGAGTGTCTGAGAGTGTCAGAGAGTGTCTGAGAGTGTCAGAGAGTGTCAGAGAGTGTCTGAGAGTGTCAGAGAGTGTCAGAGAGTGATAGAGAGTGTCAGAGAGTGTCAGAGAGTGTCTGAGTGTGTCAGAGAGTGTCAGAGAGTGTCTGAGACTGTCTGAGAGTGTCAGAGAGTGTCAGAGAGTGTCAGAGAGTGATAGAGAGTGTCAGAGAGTGTCAGAGAGTGTCTGAGAGTGTCAGAGAGTGTCAGAGAGTGATAGAGAGTGTCAGACAGTGTCTGAGAGTGTCAGAGAGTGTCAGAGAGTGTCTGAGAGTGTCAGAGAGTGTCAGAGAGTGATAGTGAGTGTCTGAGAGTGTCTGAGAGTGTCAGAGAGTGTCAGAGAGTGTCTGAGAGTGTCAGAGAGTGTCAGAGAGTGATAGAGAGTGTCAGAGAGTGTCAGAGAGTGTCTGAGTGTGTCAGAGAGTGTCAGAGAGTGTCTGAGACTGTCTGAGAGTGTCAGAGAGTGTCAGAGAGTGTCAGAGAGTGATAGAGAGTGTCAGAGAGTGTCAGAGAGTGTCTGAGAGTGTCAGAGAGTGTCAGAGAGTGATAGAGAGTGTCTGAGAGTGTCAGAGAGTGTCAGAGAGTGATAGAGAGTGTCAGACAGTGTCTGAGAGTGTCAGAGAGTGTCAGAGAGTGTCTGAGAGTGTCAGAGAGTGTCAGAGAGTGATAGTGAGTGTCTGAGAGTGTCAGAGAGTGTCAGAGAGTGATAGTGAGTGTCTGAGAGTGTCAGAGAGTGTCTGAGAGTGTCAGAGAGTGTCAGAGAGTGTCAGAGAGTGTCTGAGAGTGTCAGAGAGTGTCAGAGAGTGATAGTGAGTGTCAGAGAGTGTCTGAGAGTGTCAGAGAGTGTCAGAGAGTGTCAGAGAGTGTCTGAGAGTGTCAGAGAGTGTCAGAGAGTGTCTGCGAGTGTCAGAGAGTGTCAGAGAGTGTCAGAGAGTATCAGAGAGTTTCTGAGAGTGTCAGAGAGTGTCAGAGAGAGTCAGAGAGTGTCAGAGAGTGATAGAGAGTGATAGAGAGTGTCAGAGAGTGTCTGAGAGTGTCAGAGAGTGTCTGAGAGTGTCTGAGAGTGTCAGAGAGTGATAGTGAGTGTCAGAGAGTGTCAGAGAGTGTCAGAGAGAGTCAGAGAGTGTCAGAGAGTGTCAGAGAGTGATAGAGAGTGTAAGAGAGAGATAGAGAGTGTCAGAGAGTGTCAGAGAGTGTCTGAGAGTGTCAGAGAGTGTCAGAGAGTGATAGAGAGTGTCAGAGAGTGACAGAGAGTGATAGAGAGTGTCAGAGAGTGTCAGAGTGTCAGAGAGTGTCAGAGAGTGTCAGAGAGTGTCTGAGAGTGTCAGAGAGTGTCAGAGAGTGATAGTGAGTGTCAGAGAGTGTCAGAGAGTGTCAGAGAGAGTCAGAGAGTGTCAGAGAGTGTCAGAGAGTGATAGAGAGTGTAAGAGAGAGATAGAGAGTGTCAGAGAGTGTCAGAGAGTGTCTGAGAGTGTCAGAGAGTTTCAGAGAGTGATAGAGAGTGTCAGAGAGTGATAGAGAGTGATAGAGAGTGATAGAGAGTGTCAGAGAGTGTCAGAGTGTCAGAGAGTGTCAGAGAGTGTCTGAGAGTGTCTGAGAGTGTCAGAGAGTGTCAGAGAGTGATAGTGAGTGTCTGAGAGTGTCTGAGAGTGTCAGAGAGTGTCAGAGAGTGTCTGAGAGTGTCAGAGAGTGTCAGAGAGTGATAGAGAGTGTCAGAGAGTGTCAGAGAGTGTCTGAGTGTGTCAGAGAGTGTCAGAGAGTGTCTGAGACTGTCTGAGAGTGTCAGAGAGTGTCAGAGAGTGTCAGAGAGTGATAGAGAGTGTCAGAGAGTGTCAGAGAGTGTCTGAGAGTGTCAGAGAGTGTCAGAGAGTGATAGAGAGTGTCAGACAGTGTCTGAGAGTGTCAGAGAGTGTCAGAGAGTGTCTGAGTGTGTCAGAGAGTGTCAGAGAGTGTCTGAGACTGTCTGAGAGTGTCAGAGAGTGTCAGAGAGTGTCAGAGAGTGATAGAGAGTGTCAGAGAGTGTCAGAGAGTGTCTGAGAGTGTCAGAGAGTGTCAGAGAGTGATAGAGAGTGTCAGACAGTGTCTGAGAGTGTCAGAGAGTGTCAGAGAGTGTCAGAGAGTGTCAGAGAGTGATAGTGAGTGTCTGAGAGTGTCAGAGAGTGTCAGAGAGTGATAGTGAGTGTCTGAGAGTGTCAGAGAGTGTCTGAGAGTGTCAGAGAGTGTCAGAGAGTGTCTGAGAGTGTCAGAGAGTGTCAGAGAGTGATAGTGAGTGTCAGAGAGTGTCTGAGAGTGTCAGAGAGTGTCAGAGAGTGTCAGAGAGTGTCTGAGAGTGTCAGAGAGTGTCAGAGAGTGTCTGCGAGTGTCAGAGAGTGTCAGAGAGTGTCAGAGAGTATCAGAGAGTTTCTGAGAGTGTCAGAGAGTGTCCGAGAGAGTCAGAGAGTGTCAGAGAGTGATAGAGAGTGATAGAGAGTGTCAGAGAGTGTCTGAGAGTGTCAGAGAGTGTCTGAGAGTGTCTGAGAGTGTCAGAGAGTGATAGTGAGTGTCAGAGAGTGTCAGAGAGTGTCAGAGAGAGTCAGAGAGTGTCAGAGAGTGTCAGAGAGTGATAGAGAGTGTAAGAGAGAGATAGAGAGTGTCAGAGAGTGTCAGAGAGTGTCTGAGAGTGTCAGAGAGTGTCAGAGAGTGATAGAGAGTGTCAGAGAGTGACAGAGAGTGATAGAGAGTGTCAGAGAGTGTCAGAGTGTCAGAGAGTGTCAGAGAGTGTCAGAGAGTGTCTGAGAGTGTCAGAGAGTGTCAGAGAGTGATAGTGAGTGTCAGAGAGTGTCAGAGAGTGTCAGAGAGAGTCAGAGAGTGTCAGAGAGTGTCAGAGAGTGATAGAGAGTGTAAGAGAGAGATAGAGAGTGTCAGAGAGTGTCAGAGAGTGTCAGAGAGTTTCAGAGAGTGATAGAGAGTGTCAGAGAGTGATAGAGAGTGATAGAGAGTGATAGAGAGTGTCAGAGAGTGTCAGAGTGTCAGAGAGTGTCAGAGAGTGTCTGAGAGTGTCTGAGAGTGTCAGAGAGTGTCAGAGAGTGATAGTGAGTGTCTGAGAGTGTCAGAGAGTGTCAGAGAGTTTCTGAGAGTGTCAGAGAGTGTCAGAGAGTGATAGAGAGTGTCAGAGAGTGTCTGAGAGTGTCAGAGAGTGTCAGAGAGTGTCTGAGAGTGTCAGAGAGTGTCAGAGAGTGATAGTGATTGTCTGAGAGTGTCAGAGAGTGTCAGAGAGTGATAGAGAGTGTCAGAGAGTGTCAGAGAGTGTCTGAGAGTGTCAGAGAGTGTCAGAGAGTGTCTGAGAGTGTCAGAGAGTGTCAGAGAGTGATAGTGATTGTCTGAGAGTGTCAGAGAGTGTCAGAGAGTGATAGTGAGTGTCTGAGAGTGTCAGAGAGTTTCTGAGAGTGATAGTGAGTGTCTGAGAGTGTCAGAGAGTTTCTGAGAGTGTCAGAGAGTGTCAGAGAGTGTCAGAGAGTGTCAGAGAGTGTCAGAGAGAGTCAGAGAGTGTCAGAGAGTGTCTGAGAGTGTCAGAGAGTGTCTGAGAGTGTCTGAGAGTGTCGGAGAGTGATAGTGAGTGTCAGAGAGTGTCAGAGAGTGTCAGAGAGAGTCAGAGAGTGTCAGAGAGTGTCTGAGAGTGTCTGAGAGTGTCTGAGAGTGTCAGAGAGTGTCAGAGAGTGATAGAGAGTGTCAGAGAGAGTCAGAGAGTGTCAGAGAGTGTCAGAGAGTGTCAGAGAGTGATAGAGAGTGTCTGAGAGTGTCTGAGAGTGTCAGAGAGTGTCAGAGAGTGTCAGAGAGTATCAGAGAGTGTCTGAGAGTGTCAGAGAGTGTCAGAGAGTGTCTGAGAGTGTCAGAGAGTGTCAGAGAGTGTCAGAGAGTGTCAGAGAGTATCAGAGAGTGTCTGAGAGTGTCAGAGAGTGTCAGAGAGTGATAGTGAGTGTCTGAGAGTGTCAGAGAGTTTCTGAGAGTGTCAGAGAGTGTCAGAGAGTGTCTGAGACTGTCTGAGAGTGTCAGAGAGTGTCAGAGAGTGTCAGAGAGTGATAGAGAGTGTCAGAGAGTGTCAGAGAGTGTCTGAGAGTGTCAGAGAGTGTCAGAGAGTGTCTGAGACTGTCTGAGAGTGTCAGAGAGTGTCAGAGAGTGTCAGAGAGTGATAGAGAGTGTCAGAGAGTGTCAGAGAGTGTCTGAGAGTGTCAGAGAGTGTCAGAGAGTGATAGAGAGTGTCAGACAGTGTCTGAGAGTGTCAGAGAGTGTCAGAGAGTGTCTGAGAGTGTCAGAGAGTGTCAGAGAGTGATAGTGAGTGTCTGAGAGTGTCAGAGAGTGTCAGAGAGTGATAGTGAGTGTCTGAGAGTGTCAGAGAGTGTCTGAGAGTGTCAGAGAGTGTCAGAGAGTGTCAGAGAGTGTCTGAGAGTGTCAGAGAGTGTCAGAGAGTGATAGTGAGTGTCAGAGAGTGTCTGAGAGTGTCAGAGAGTGTCAGAGAGTGTCAGAGAGTGTCTGAGAGTGTCAGAGAGTGTCAGAGAGTGTCTGCGAGTGTCAGAGAGTGTCAGAGAGTGTCAGAGAGTATCAGAGAGTTTCTGAGAGTGTCAGAGAGTGTCAGAGAGAGTCAGAGAGTGTCAGAGAGTGATAGAGAGTGATAGAGAGTGTCAGAGAGTGTCTGAGAGTGTCAGAGAGTGTCTGAGAGTGTCTGAGAGTGTCAGAGAGTGATAGTGAGTGTCAGAGAGTGTCAGAGAGTGTCAGAGAGAGTCAGAGAGTGTCAGAGAGTGTCAGAGAGTGATAGAGAGTGTAAGAGAGAGATAGAGAGTGTCAGAGAGTGTCAGAGAGTGTCTGAGAGTGTCAGAGAGTGTCAGAGAGTGATAGAGAGTGTCAGAGAGTGACAGAGAGTGATAGAGAGTGTCAGAGAGTGTCAGAGTGTCAGAGAGTGTCAGAGAGTGTCAGAGAGTGTCTGAGAGTGTCAGAGAGTGTCAGAGAGTGATAGTGAGTGTCAGAGAGTGTCAGAGAGTGTCAGAGAGAGTCAGAGAGTGTCAGAGAGTGTCAGAGAGTGATAGAGAGTGTAAGAGAGAGATAGAGAGTGTCAGAGAGTGTCAGAGAGTGTCTGAGAGTGTCAGAGAGTTTCAGAGAGTGATAGAGAGTGTCAGAGAGTGATAGAGAGTGATAGAGAGTGTCAGAGAGTGTCAGAGTGTCAGAGAGTGTCAGAGAGTGTCTGAGAGTGTCTGAGAGTGTCAGAGAGTGTCAGAGAGTGATAGTGAGTGTCTGAGAGTGTCAGAGAGTGTCAGAGAGTTTCTGAGAGTGTCAGAGAGTGTCAGAGAGTGATAGAGAGTGTCAGAGAGTGTCAGAGAGTGTCTGAGAGTGTCAGAGAGTGTCAGAGAGTGTCTGAGAGTGTCAGAGAGTGTCAGAGAGTGATAGTGATTGTCTGAGAGTGTCAGAGAGTGTCAGAGAGTGATAGTGAGTGTCTGAGAGTGTCAGAGAGTTTCTGAGAGTGATAGTGAGTGTCTGAGAGTGTCAGAGAGTTTCTGAGAGTGTCTGAGAGTGTCTGAGAGTGTCGGAGAGTGATAGTGAGTGTCAGAGAGTGTCAGAGAGTGTCAGAGAGAGTCAGAGAGTGTCAGAGAGTGTCTGAGAGTGTCTGAGAGTGTCTGAGAGTGTCAGAGAGTGTCAGAGAGTGATAGAGAGTGTCAGAGAGAGTCAGAGAGTGTCAGAGAGTGTCAGAGAGTGTCAGAGAGTGATAGAGAGTGTCTGAGAGTGTCTGAGAGTGTCAGAGAGTGTCAGAGAGTGTCAGAGAGTATCAGAGAGTGTCTGAGAGTGTCAGAGAGTGTCAGAGAGTGTCTGAGAGTGTCAGAGAGTGTCAGAGAGTGTCAGAGAGTGTCAGAGAGTATCAGAGAGTGTCTGAGAGTGTCAGAGAGTGTCAGAGAGTGATAGTGAGTGTCTGAGAGTGTCAGAGAGTTTCTGAGAGTGTCAGAGAGTGTCAGAGAGAGTCAGAGAGTGTCAGAGAGTGATAGAGAGTGATAGAGAGTGTCAGAGAGTGTCTGAGAGTGTCAGAGAGTGTCAGAGAGTGTCTGAGAGTGTCTGAGAGTGTCAGAGAGTGATAGTGAGTGTCAGAGAGTGTCAGAGAGTGTCAGAGAGAGTCAGAGAGTGTCAGAGAGTGTCAGAGAGTGATAGAGAGTGTCAGAGAGAGATAGAGAGTGATAGAGAGTGTCAGAGAGTGTCAGAGTGTCTGAGAGTGTCTGAGAGTGTCAGAGAGTGTCTGAGAGTTTCAGAGAGTGATAGTGAGTGTCAGAGAGTGTCAGAGAGTGTCAGAGAGAGTCAGAGAGTGTCAGAGAGTGTCAGAGAGTGATAGAGAGTGATAGAGAGTGTCAGAGAGTGTCAGAGAGTGACTGAGAGTGAGAGAGAGTGAGAGAGTGTCAGAGAGTGTCACAGAGTGTCTGAGAGTGTCAGAGAGTGATAGAGAGTGTCAGAGAGTGTCTGAGAGTGTCAGAGAGTGTCAGAGAGTGTCAGAGAGTGTCTGAGAGTGTCAGAGAGTGTCAGAGAGTGATAGAGAGTGTCAGAGAGTGTCAGAGAGTGTCTGAGAGTGTCAGAGAGTGTCAGAGAGTGATAGTGAGTGTCTGAGAGTGTCTGAGAGTGTCAGAGAGTGTCAGAGAGTGATAGAGAGTGTCAGAGAGTGTCAGAGAGTGTCTGAGAGTGTCAGAGAGTTTCAGAGAGTGATAGAGAGTGTCAGAGAGTGTCAGAGAGTGTCTGAGAGTGTCAGAGAGGGTGTGAGAGTGTCTGAGAGTGTCAGAGAGTATCAGAGAGTGTCAGAGAGTGTCAGAGAGTGATAGTGAGTGTCAGAGAGTGTCAGAGAGTTTCAGAGAGTGTTAGTGAGTGTCAGAGAGTGTCAGAGAGTGTCAGAGAGAGTCAGAGAGTGTCAGAGAGTGTCAGAGAGTGATAGAGAGTGATAGAGAGTGTCAGAGAGTGTCAGAGAGTGACTGAGAGTGAGAGAGAGTGAGAGAGTGTCAGAGAGTGTCTGAGAGTGTCAGAGAGTGTCAGAGAGTGTCAGAGAGTGTCTGAGAGTGTCAGAGAGTGTCAGAGAGTGTCTGAGAGTGTCAGAGAGTGTCAGAGAGTGATAGAGAGTGTCAGAGAGTGTCAGAGAGTGTCTGAGAGTGTCTGAGAGTGTCAGAGAGTGTCAGAGAGTGATAGTGAGTGTCTGAGAGTGTCTGAGAGTGTCAGAGAGTGTCAGAGAGTGATAGAGAGTGTCAGAGAGTGTCAGAGAGTGTCTGAGAGTGTCAGAGAGTTTCAGAGAGTGATAGAGAGTGTCAGAGAGTGTCAGAGAGTGTCTGAGAGTGTCAGAGAGGGTGTGAGAGTGTCTGAGAGTGTCAGAGAGTGTCAGAGAGTATCAGAGAGTGTCTGAGAGTGTCAGAGAGTGTCAGAGAGTGATAGTGAGTGTCTGAGAGTGTCAGAGAGTTTCTGAGAGTGTCAGAGAGTGTCAGAGAGAGTCAGAGAGTGTCAGAGCGTGATAGAGAGTGATAGAGAGTGTCAGAGAGTGTCTGAGAGTGTCTGAGAGTGTCTGAGAGTGTCAGAGAGTGTCTGAGAGTGTCTGAGAGTGTCGGAGAGTGATAGTGAGTGTCAGAGAGTGTCAGAGAGTGTCAGAGAGAGTCAGAGAGTGTCAGAGAGTGTCAGAGAGTGATAGAGAGTGTCAGAGAGTGTCAGAGAGTGTCTGAGAGTGTCAGAGCGTGCCAGAGAGTGTCGGAGCGTGATAGTGAGTGTCAGAGAGTGTCAGAGAGTGTCAGAGAGAGTCAGAGAGTGTCAGAGAGTGTCTGAGAGTGTCTGAGAGTGTCAGAGAGTGTCAGCGAGTGATAGAGAGTGTCAGAGAGAGTCAGAGAGTGTCAGAGAGTGTCAGAGAGTGTCAGAGAGTGATAGAGAGTGTCAGAGAGTGTCAGAGAGTGTCAGAGAGTGTCAGAGAGTATCAGAGAGTGTCTGAGAGTGTCAGAGAGTGATAGTGAGTGTCTGAGAGTGTCAGAGAGTTTCTGAGAGTGTCAAAGAGTGTCAGAGAGAGTCAGAGAGTGTCAGAGAGTGATAGAGAGTGATAGAGAGTGTCAGAGAGTGTCTGAGAGTGTCTGAGTGTGTCAGAGAGTGTCAGAGAGTGTCAGAGAGTGATAGAGAGTGTCAGAGAGAGTCAGAGAGTGTCAGAGAGTGTCAGAGAGTGTCAGAGAGTGATAGAGAGTGTCTGAGAGTGTCAGAGAGTGTCAGAGAGTGTCAGAGAGTGTCAGAGAGTGTCAGAGAGTATCAGAGAGTGTCTGAGAGTGTCAGAGAGTGATAGTGAGTGTCTGAGAGTGTCAGAGAGTTTCTGAGAGTGTCAGAGAGTGTCAGAGAGAGTCAGAGAGTGTCAGAGAGTGATAGAGAGTGATAGAGAGTGTCAGAGAGTGTCTGAGAGTGTCTGAGAGTGTCAGAGAGTGTCTGAGAGTGTCTGAGAGTGTCAGAGAGTGATAGTGAGTGTCAGAGAGTGTCAGAGAGTGTCAGAGAGAGTCCGAGAGTGTCAGAGAGTGTCAGAGAGTGATAGAGAGTGTCAGAGAGAGATAGAGAGTGTCAGAGAGTGTCAGAGAGTGTCTGAGGGTGTCAGAGAGTGTCAGAGAGAGTCAGAGAGTGTCAGAGAGTGATAGAGAGTGATAGAGAGTGTCAGAGAGTGTCAGAGTGTCTGAGAGTGTCTGAGAGTGTCAGAGAGTGTCTGAGAGTGTCTGAGAGTTTCAGAGAGTGATAGTGAGTGTCAGAGAGTGTCAGAGTGTCAGAGAGTGTCAGAGAGAGTCAGAGAGTGTCAGAGAGTGTCAGAGAGTGATAGAGAGTGATAGAGAGTGTCAGAGAGTGTCAGAGAGTGACTGAGAGTGAGAGAGAGTGAGAGAGTGTCAGAGAGTGTCACAGAGTGTCTGAGAGTGTCAGAGAGTGATAGAGAGTGTCAGAGAGTGTCTGAGAGTGTCAGAGAGTGTCAGAGAGTGTCAGAGAGTGTCTGAGAGTGTCAGAGAGTGTCAGAGAGTGTCTGAGAGTGTCAGAGAGTGATAGAGAGTGGCAGAGAGTGTCAGAGAGTGTCTGAGAGTGTCAGAGAGTGATAGTGAGTGTCTGAGAGTGTCTGAGAGTGTCAGAGAGTGATAGAGAGTGTCAGAGAGTGTCAGAGAGTGTCTGAGAGTGTCAGAGAGTTTCAGAGAGTGATAGAGAGTGTCAGAGCGTGATAGAGAGTGATAGAGAGTGTCAGAGAGTGTCTGAGAGTGTCTGAGAGTGTCTGAGAGTGTCAGAGAGTGTCTGAGAGTGTCTGAGAGTGTCGGAGAGTGATAGTGAGTGTCAGAGAGTGTCAGAGAGTGTCAGAGAGAGTCAGAGAGTGTCAGAGAGTGTCAGAGAGTGATAGAGAGTGTCAGAGAGTGTCAGAGAGTGTCTGAGAGTGTCAGAGCGTGCCAGAGAGTGTCGGAGCGTGATAGTGAGTGTCAGAGAGTGTCAGAGAGTGTCAGAGAGAGTCAGAGAGTGTCAGAGAGTGTCTGAGAGTGTCTGAGAGTGTCAGAGAGTGTCAGCGAGTGATAGAGAGTGTCAGAGAGAGTCAGAGAGTGTCAGAGAGTGTCAGAGAGTGTCAGAGAGTGATAGAGAGTGTCAGAGAGTGTCAGAGAGTGTCAGAGAGTGTCAGAGAGTATCAGAGAGTGTCTGAGAGTGTCAGAGAGTGATAGTGAGTGTCTGAGAGTGTCAGAGAGTTTCTGAGAGTGTCAGAGAGTGTCAGAGAGAGTCAGAGAGTGTCAGAGAGTGATAGAGAGTGATAGAGAGTGTCAGAGAGTGTCTGAGAGTGTCTGAGTGTGTCAGAGAGTGTCAGAGAGTGTCAGAGAGTGATAGAGAGTGTCAGAGAGAGTCAGAGAGTGTCAGAGAGTGTCAGAGAGTGTCAGAGAGTGATAGAGAGTGTCTGAGAGTGTCAGAGAGTGTCAGAGAGTGTCAGAGAGTGTCAGAGAGTGTCAGAGAGTATCAGAGAGTGTCTGAGAGTGTCAGAGAGTGATAGTGAGTGTCTGAGAGTGTCAGAGAGTTTCTGAGAGTGTCAGAGAGTGTCAGAGAGAGTCAGAGAGTGTCAGAGAGTGATAGAGAGTGATAGAGAGTGTCAGAGAGTGTCTGAGAGTGTCTGAGAGTGTCAGAGAGTGTCTGAGAGTGTCTGAGAGTGTCAGAGAGTGATAGTGAGTGTCAGAGAGTGTCAGAGAGTGTCAGAGAGAGTCCGAGAGTGTCAGAGAGTGTCAGAGAGTGATAGAGAGTGTCAGAGAGAGATAGAGAGTGTCAGAGAGTGTCAGAGAGTGTCTGAGGGTGTCAGAGAGTGTCAGAGAGAGTCAGAGAGTGTCAGAGAGTGATAGAGAGTGATAGAGAGTGTCAGAGAGTGTCAGAGTGTCTGAGAGTGTCTGAGAGTGTCAGAGAGTGTCTGAGAGTGTCTGAGAGTTTCAGAGAGTGATAGTGAGTGTCAGAGAGTGTCAGAGTGTCAGAGAGTGTCAGAGAGAGTCAGAGAGTGTCAGAGAGTGTCAGAGAGTGATAGAGAGTGATAGAGAGTGTCAGAGAGTGTCAGAGAGTGACTGAGAGTGAGAGAGAGTGAGAGAGTGTCAGAGAGTGTCACAGAGTGTCTGAGAGTGTCAGAGAGTGATAGAGAGTGTCAGAGAGTGTCTGAGAGTGTCAGAGAGTGTCAGAGAGTGTCAGAGAGTGTCTGAGAGTGTCAGAGAGTGTCAGAGAGTGTCTGAGAGTGTCAGAGAGTGTCAGAGAGTGATAGAGAGTGGCAGAGAGTGTCAGAGAGTGTCTGAGAGTGTCAGAGAGTGATAGTGAGTGTCTGAGAGTGTCTGAGAGTGTCAGAGAGTGATAGAGAGTGTCAGAGAGTGTCAGAGAGTGTCTGAGAGTGTCAGAGAGTTTCAGAGAGTGATAGAGAGTGTCAGAGAGTGTCAGAGAGTGACTGAGAGTGAGAGAGAGTGAGAGAGTGTCAGAGAGTGTCACAGAGTGTCTGAGAGTGTCAGAGAGTGATAGAGAGTGTCAGAGAGTGTCAGAGAATGTCAGAGAGTGTCAGAGAGTATCAGAGAGTGTCTGAGAGTGTCAGAGAGTGTCAGAGAGTGATAGTGAGTGTCTGAGAGTGTCAGAGAGTTTCTGAGAGTGTCAGAGAGTGTCAGAGAGAGTCAGAGAGTGTCAGAGAGTGATAGAGAGTGATAGAGAGTGTCAGAGAGTGTCTGAGAGTTTCTGAGAGTGTCAGAGAGTGTCTGAGAGTGTCTGAGAGTGTCAGAGAGTGATAGTGAGTGTCAGAGAGTGTCAGAGAGTGTCAGAGAGAGTCAGAGAGTGTCAGAGAGTGTCAGAGAGTGATAGAGAGTGTCAGAGAGAGATAGAGAGTGATAGAGAGTGTCAGAGAGTGTCAGAGTGTCTGAGAGTGTCTGAGAGTGTCAGAGAGTGTCTGAGAGTTTCAGAGAGTGATAGTGAGTGTCAGAGAGTGTCAGAGAGTGTCAGAGAGAGTCAGAGAGTGTCAGAGAGTGTCAGAGAGTGATAGAGAGTGATAGAGAGTGTCAGAGAGTGTCAGAGAGTGAATGAGAGTGAGAGAGAGTGAGAGAGTGTCAGAGAGTGTCACAGAGTGTCTGAGAGTGTCAGAGAGTGATAGAGAGTGTCAGAGAGTGTCTGAGAGTGTCAGAGAGTGTCAGAGAGTGTCAGAGAGTGTCTGAGAGTGTCAGAGAGTGTCAGAGAGTGATAGAGAGTGTCAGAGAGTGTCAGAGAGTGTCTGAGAGTGTCAGAGAGTGTCAGAGAGTGATAGTGAGTGTCTGAGAGTGTCTGAGAGTGTCAGAGAGTGTCAGAGAGTGATAGAGAGTGTCAGAGAGTGTCAGAGAGTGTCTGAGAGTGTCAGAGAGTTTCAGAGAGTGATAGAGAGTGTCAGAGAGTGTCAGAGAGTGTCTGAGAGTGTCAGAGAGGGTGTGAGAGTGTCTGAGAGTGTCAGAGAGTGTCAGAGAGTATCAGAGAGTGTCAGAGAGTGTCAGAGAGTGATAGTGAGTGTCAGAGAGTGTCAGAGAGTTTCAGAGAGTGTTAGTGAGTGTCAGAGAGTGTCAGAGAGTGTCAGAGAGAGTCAGAGAGTGTCAGAGAGTGTCAGAGAGTGATAGAGAGTGATAGAGAGTGTCAGAGAGTGTCAGAGAGTGACTGAGAGTGAGAGAGAGTGAGAGAGTGTCAGAGAGTGTCTGAGAGTGTCAGAGAGTGTCAGAGAGTGTCAGAGAGTGTCTGAGAGTGTCAGAGAGTGTCAGAGAGTGTCTGAGAGTGTCAGAGAGTGTCAGAGAGTGATAGAGAGTGTCAGAGAGTGTCAGAGAGTGTCTGAGAGTGTCTGAGAGTGTCAGAGAGTGTCAGAGAGTGATAGTGAGTGTCTGAGAGTGTCTGAGAGTGTCAGAGAGTGTCAGAGAGTGATAGAGAGTGTCAGAGAGTGTCAGAGAGTGTCTGAGAGTGTCAGAGAGTTTCAGAGAGTGATAGAGAGTGTCAGAGAGTGTCAGAGAGTGTCTGAGAGTGTCAGAGAGGGTGTGAGAGTGTCTGAGAGTGTCAGAGAGTGTCAGAGAGTATCAGAGAGTGTCTGAGAGTGTCAGAGAGTGTCAGAGAGTGATAGTGAGTGTCTGAGAGTGTCAGAGAGTTTCTGAGAGTGTCAGAGAGTGTCAGAGAGAGTCAGAGAGTGTCAGAGCGTGATAGAGAGTGATAGAGAGTGTCAGAGAGTGTCTGAGAGTGTCTGAGAGTGTCTGAGAGTGTCAGAGAGTGTCTGAGAGTGTCTGAGAGTGTCGGAGAGTGATAGTGAGTGTCAGAGAGTGTCAGAGAGTGTCAGAGAGAGTCAGAGAGTGTCAGAGAGTGTCAGAGAGTGATAGAGAGTGTCAGAGAGTGTCAGAGAGTGTCTGAGAGTGTCAGAGCGTGCCAGAGAGTGTCGGAGCGTGATAGTGAGTGTCAGAGAGTGTCAGAGAGTGTCAGAGAGAGTCAGAGAGTGTCAGAGAGTGTCTGAGAGTGTCTGAGAGTGTCAGAGAGTGTCAGAGAGTGATAGAGAGTGTCAGAGAGAGTCAGAGAGTGTCAGAGAGTGTCAGAGAGTGTCAGAGAGTGATAGAGAGTGTCAGAGAGTGTCAGAGAGTGTCAGAGAGTGTCAGAGAGTATCAGAGAGTGTCTGAGAGTGTCAGAGAGTGATAGTGAGTGTCTGAGAGTGTCAGAGAGTTTCTGAGAGTGTCAGAGAGTGTCAGAGAGAGTCAGAGAGTGTCAGAGAGTGATAGAGAGTGATAGAGAGTGTCAGAGAGTGTCTGAGAGTGTCTGAGTGTGTCAGAGAGTGTCAGAGAGTGTCAGAGAGTGATAGAGAGTGTCAGAGAGAGTCAGAGAGTGTCAGAGAGTGTCAGAGAGTGTCAGAGAGTGATAGAGAGTGTCTGAGAGTGTCAGAGAGTGTCAGAGAGTGTCAGAGAGTGTCAGAGAGTGTCAGAGAGTATCAGAGAGTGTCTGAGAGTGTCAGAGAGTGATAGTGAGTGTCTGAGAGTGTCAGAGAGTTTCTGAGAGTGTCAGAGAGTGTCAGAGAGAGTCAGAGAGTGTCAGAGAGTGATAGAGAGTGATAGAGAGTGTCAGAGAGTGTCTGAGAGTGTCTGAGAGTGTCAGAGAGTGTCTGAGAGTGTCTGAGAGTGTCAGAGAGTGATAGTGAGTGTCAGAGAGTGTCAGAGAGTGTCAGAGAGAGTCCGAGAGTGTCAGAGAGTGTCAGAGAGTGATAGAGAGTGTCAGAGAGAGATAGAGAGTGTCAGAGAGTGTCAGAGAGTGTCTGAGAGTGTCAGAGAGTGTCAGAGAGAGTCAGAGAGTGTCAGAGAGTGATAGAGAGTGATAGAGAGTGTCAGAGAGTGTCAGAGTGTCTGAGAGTGTCTGAGAGTGTCAGAGAGTGTCTGAGAGTGTCTGAGAGTTTCAGAGAGTGATAGTGAGTGTCAGAGAGTGTCAGAGTGTCAGAGAGTGTCAGAGAGAGTCAGAGAGTGTCAGAGAGTGTCAGAGAGTGATAGAGAGTGATAGAGAGTGTCAGAGAGTGTCAGAGAGTGACTGAGAGTGAGAGAGAGTGAGAGAGTGTCAGAGAGTGTCACAGAGTGTCTGAGAGTGTCAGAGAGTGATAGAGAGTGTCAGAGAGTGTCTGAGAGTGTCAGAGAGTGTCAGAGAGTGTCAGAGAGTGTCTGAGAGTGTCAGAGAGTGTCAGAGAGTGTCTGAGAGTGTCAGAGAGTGTCAGAGAGTGATAGAGAGTGGCAGAGAGTGTCAGAGAGTGTCTGAGAGTGTCAGAGAGTGATAGTGAGTGTCTGAGAGTGTCTGAGAGTGTCAGAGAGTGATAGAGAGTGTCAGAGAGTGTCAGAGAGTGTCTGAGAGTGTCAGAGAGTTTCAGAGAGTGATAGAGAGTGTCAGAGAGTGTCAGAGAGTGTCTGAGAGTGTCAGAGAGTGTCTGAGAGTGTCTGAGAGTGTCAGAGAGTGTCAGAGAGTATCAGAGAGTGTCTGAGAGTGTCAGAGAGTGTCAGAGAGTGATAGTGAGTGTCTGAGAGTGTCAGAGAGTTTCTGAGAATGTCAGAGAGTGTCAGAGAGAGTCAGAGAGTGTCAGAGAGTGATAGAGAGTGATAGAGAGTGTCTGAGAGTGTCTGAGAGTGTCTGAGAGTGTCGGAGAGTGATAGTGAGTGTCAGAGAGTGTCAGAGAGTGTCAGAGAGAGTCAGAGAGTGTCAGAGAGTGTCAGAGAGTGATAGAGACTGTCAGAGAGTGTCAGAGAGTGTCTGAGAGTGTCAGAGCGTGTCAGAGAGAGTCAGAGAGTGTCAGAGAGTGATAGAGAGTGGTAGAGAGTGTCAGAGAGTGTCAGAGTGTCTGAGAGTGTCTGAGAGTGTCAGAGAGTGTCTGAGAGTGTCTGAGAGTGTCAGAGAGTGTCAGAGAGTGATAGTGAGTGTCAGTGAGTGTCAGAGTGTCAGAGAGTGTCAGAGAGAGTCAGAGAGTGTCAGAGAGTGTCAGAGAGTGATAGAGAGTGTCAGAGAGTGATAGAGAGTGTCAGAGAGTGTCAGAGAGTGACTGAGAGTGAGAGAGAGTGAGAGAGTGTCAGAGAGTGTCACAGAGTGTCTGAGAGTGTCAGAGAGTGATAGAGAGTGTCAGAGAGTGTCTGAGAGTGTCAGAGAGTGTCAGAGAGTGTCAGAGAGTGTCTGAGAGTGTCAGAGAGTGTCAGAGAGTGTCTGAGAGTGTCAGAGAGTGTCAGAGAGTGATAGAGAGTGTCAGAGAGTGTCAGAGAGTGTCAGAGAGTGTCTGAGAGTGTCTGAGAGTGTCAGAGAGTGTCAGAGAGTGATAGTGAGTGTCTGAGAGTGTCAGAGAGTGTCAGAGAGTGATAGAGAGTGTCAGAGAGTGTCAGAGAGTGTCTGAGAGTGTCAGAGAGTGTCAGATAGTGATAGAGAGTGTCAGAGAGTGTCAGAGAGTGTCTGAGAGTGTCAAAGAGTGTCTGAGAGTGTCAGAGAGTGTCAGAGAGTATCAGAGAGTGTCTGAGAGTGTCAGAGAGTGTCAGAGAGTGATAGTGAGTGTCTGAGAGTGTCTGAGAGTGTCTGAGAGTGTCTGAGAGTGTCAGAGAGTGTCAGAGAGTGATAGTGAGTGTCTGAGAGTGTCAGAGAGTGTCAGAGAGTGTCAGAGAGTGTCTGAGAGTGTCAGAGAGTGTCTGAGAGTGTCAGAGAGTGTCAGAGAGTGATAGAGAGTGTCAGAGAGTGTCAGAGAGTGTCTGAGAGTGTCAAAGAGTGTCTGAGAGTGTCAGAGAGTGTCAGAGAGTATCAGAGAGTGTCTGAGAGTGTCAGAGAGTGTCAGAGAGTGATAGTGAGTGTCTGAGAGTGTCAGAGAGTTTCTGAGAGTGTCAGAGAGTGTCAGAGAGAGTCAGAGAGTGTCAGAGAGTGATAGAGAGTGATAGAGAGTGTCAGAGAGTGTCTGAGAGTGTCTGAGAGTGTCAGAGAGTGTCTGAGAGTGATAGAGAGTGTCGGAGAGTGATAGTGAGTGTCAGAGAGTGTCAGAGAGTGTCAGAGAGTTTCTGAGAGTGTCAGAGAGTGTCAGAGAGAGTCAGAGAGTGTCAGAGAGTGATAGAGAGTGATAGAGAGTGTCAGAGAGTGTCTGAGAGTGTCTGAGAGTGTCAGAGAGTGTCTGAGAGTGATAGAGAGTGTCGGAGAGTGATAGTGAGTGTCAGAGAGTGTCAGAGAGTGTCAGAGAGATTCAGAGAGTGTCAGAGAGTGTCAGAGAGTGATAGAGAGTGTCAGAGAGTGTCAGAGAGTGTCTGAGAGTGTCAGAGAGTGTCAGAGAGAGTCAGAGAGTGTCAGAGAGTGATATAGAGTGATAGAGAGTGTCAGAGAGTGTCAGAGTGTCTGAGAGTGTCTGAGAGTGTCAGAGAGTGTCTGAGAGTGTCTGAGAGTATCAGAGAGTGATAGTGAGTGTCAGAGAGTGTCAGAGTGTCAGAGAGTGTCAGAGAGAGTCAGAGAGTGTCAGAGAGTGTCAGAGAGTGATAGAGAGTGTCAGAGAGTGATAGAGAGTGTCAGAGAGTGTCAGAGAGTGACTGAGAGTGAGAGAGAGTGAGAGAGTGTCAGAGAGTGTCACAGAGTGTCTGAGAGTGTCAGAGAGTGATAGAGAGTGTCAGAGAGTGTCTGAGAGTGTCAGAGAGTGTCAGAGAGTGTCTGAGAGTGTCAGAGAGTGTCAGAGAGTGTCTGAGAGTGTCAGAGTGTGTCAGAGAGTGATAGAGAGTGTCAGAGAGTGTCAGAGAGTGTCAGAGAGTGTCTGAGAGTGTCTGAGAGTGTCAGAGAGTGTCAGAGAGTGATAGTGAGTGTCTGAGAGTGTCTGAGAGTGTCAGAGAGTGTCAGAGAGTGATAGAGAGTGTCAGAGAGTGTCAGAGAGTGTCTGAGAGTGTCAGAGAGTGTCAGAGAGTGATAGAGAGTGTCAGAGAGTGTCAGAGAGTGTCAGAGAGAGTCAGAGAGTGTCAGAGAGTGTCAGAGAGTGATAGAGAGTGATAGAGAGTGATAGAGAGTGTCAGAGAGAGATAGAGAGTGTCAGAGAGTGTCAGAGAGTGTCTGAGAGTGTCAGAGAGTGTCAGAGAGAGTCAGAGAGTGTCAGAGAGTGATAGAGAGTGATAGAGAGTGTCAGAGAGTGTCAGAGTGTCTGAGAGTGTCTGAGAGTGTCAGAGAGTGTCTGAGAGTGTCTGAGAGTTTCAGAGAGTGATAGTGAGTGTCAGAGAGTGTCAGAGTGTCAGAGAGTGTCAGAGAGAGTCAGAGAGTGTCAGAGAGTGTCAGAGAGTGATAGAGAGTGATAGAGAGTGTCAGAGAGTGTCAGAGAGTGACTGAGAGTGAGAGAGAGTGAGAGAGTGTCAGAGAGTGTCACAGAGTGTCTGAGAGTGTCAGAGAGTGATAGAGAGTGTCAGAGAGTGTCTGAGAGTGTCAGAGAGTGTCAGAGAGTGTCAGAGAGTGTCTGAGAGTGTCAGAGAGTGTCAGAGAGTGTCTGAGAGTGTCAGAGAGTGTCAGAGAGTGATAGAGAGTGTCAGAGAGTGTCAGAGAGTGTCTGAGAGTGTCAGAGAGTGATAGTGAGTGTCTGAGAGTGTCTGAGAGTGTCAGAGAGTGATAGAGAGTGTCAGAGAGTGTCAGAGAGTGTCTGAGAGTGTCAGAGAGTTTCAGAGAGTGATAGAGAGTGTCAGAGAGTGTCAGAGAGTGTCTGAGAGTGTCAGAGAGTGTCTGAGAGTGTCTGAGAGTGTCAGAGAGTGTCAGAGAGTATCAGAGAGTGTCTGAGAGTGTCAGAGAGTGTCAGAGAGTGATAGTGAGTGTCTGAGAGTGTCTGAGAGTGTCAGAGAGTGATAGAGAGTGTCAGAGAGTGTCAGAGAGTGTCTGAGAGTGTCAGAGAGTTTCAGAGAGTGATAGAGAGTGTCAGAGAGTGTCAGAGAGTGTCTGAGAGTGTCAGAGAGTGTCTGAGAGTGTCAGAGAGTGTCAGAGAGTATCAGAGAGTGTCTGAGAGTGTCAGAGAGTGTCAGAGAGTGATAGTGAGTGTCTGAGAGTGTCAGAGAGTTTCTGAGAATGTCAGAGAGTGTCAGAGAGAGTCAGAGAGTGTCAGAGAGTGATAGAGAGTGTCTGAGAGTGTCTGAGAGTGTCAGAGAGTGTCAGAGAGTATCAGAGAGTGTCTGAGAGTGTCAGAGAGTGTCAGAGAGTGATAGTGAGTGTCTGAGAGTGTCAGAGAGTTTCTGAGAATGTCAGAGAGTGTCAGAGAGAGTCAGAGAGTGTCAGAGAGTGATAGAGAGTGATAGAGAGTGTCTGAGAGTGTCTGAGAGTGTCTGAGAGTGTCGGAGAGTGATAGTGAGTGTCAGAGAGTGTCAGAGAGTGTCAGAGAGAGTCAGAGAGTGTCAGAGAGTGTCAGAGAGTGATAGAGAGTGTCAGAGAGTGTCAGAGAGTGTCTGAGAGTGTCAGAGCGTGTCAGAGAGAGTCAGAGAGTGTCAGAGAGTGATAGAGAGTGGTAGAGAGTGTCAGAGAGTGTCAGAGTGTCTGAGAGTGTCTGAGAGTGTCAGAGAGTGTCTGAGAGTGTCTGAGAGTGTCAGAGAGTGTCAGAGAGTGATAGTGAGTGTCAGTGAGTGTCAGAGTGTCAGAGAGTGTCAGAGAGAGTCAGAGAGTGTCAGAGAGTGTCAGAGAGTGATAGAGAGTGTCAGAGAGTGATAGAGAGTGTCAGAGAGTGTCAGAGAGTGACTGAGAGTGAGAGAGAGTGAGAGAGTGTCAGAGAGTGTCACAGAGTGTCTGAGAGTGTCAGAGAGTGATAGAGAGTGTCAGAGAGTGTCTGAGAGTGTCAGAGAGTGTCAGAGAGTGTCAGAGAGTGTCTGAGAGTGTCAGAGAGTGTCAGAGAGTGTCTGAGAGTGTCAGAGAGTGTCAGAGAGTGATAGAGAGTGTCAGAGAGTGTCAGAGAGTGTCAGAGAGTGTCTGAGAGTGTCTGAGAGTGTCAGAGAGTGTCAGAGAGTGATAGTGAGTGTCTGAGAGTGTCAGAGAGTGTCAGAGAGTGATAGAGAGTGTCAGAGAGTGTCAGAGAGTGTCTGAGAGTGTCAGAGAGTGTCAGAGAGTGATAGAGAGTGTCAGAGAGTGTCAGAGAGTGTCTGAGAGTGTCAAAGAGTGTCTGAGAGTGTCAGAGAGTGTCAGAGAGTATCAGAGAGTGTCTGAGAGTGTCAGAGAGTGTCAGAGAGTGATAGTGAGTGTCTGAGAGTGTCAGAGAGTTTCTGAGAGTGTCGGAGAGTGTCAGAGAGAGTCAGAGAGTGTCAGAGAGTGATAGAGAGTGATAGAGAGTGTCAGAGAGTGTCTGAGAGTGTCTGAGAGTGTCAGAGAGTGTCTGAGAGTGATAGAGAGTGTCGGAGAGTGATAGTGAGTGTCAGAGAGTGTCAGAGAGTGTCAGAGAGTTTCTGAGAGTGTCAGAGAGTGTCAGAGAGAGTCAGAGAGTGTCAGAGAGTGATAGAGAGTGATAGAGAGTGTCAGAGAGTGTCTGAGAGTGTCTGAGAGTGTCAGAGAGTGTCTGAGAGTGATAGAGAGTGTCGGAGAGTGATAGTGAGTGTCAGAGAGTGTCAGAGAGTGTCAGAGAGATTCAGAGAGTGTCAGAGAGTGTCAGAGAGTGATAGAGAGTGTCAGAGAGTGTCAGAGAGTGTCTGAGAGTGTCAGAGAGTGTCAGAGAGAGTCAGAGAGTGTCAGAGAGTGATATAGAGTGATAGAGAGTGTCAGAGAGTGTCAGAGTGTCTGAGAGTGTCTGAGAGTGTCAGAGAGTGTCTGAGAGTGTCTGAGAGTATCAGAGAGTGATAGTGAGTGTCAGAGAGTGTCAGAGTGTCAGAGAGTGTCAGAGAGAGTCAGAGAGTGTCAGAGAGTGTCAGAGAGTGATAGAGAGTGTCAGAGAGTGATAGAGAGTGTCAGAGAGTGTCAGAGAGTGACTGAGAGTGAGAGAGAGTGAGAGAGTGTCAGAGAGTGTCACAGAGTGTCTGAGAGTGTCAGAGAGTGATAGAGAGTGTCAGAGAGTGTCTGAGAGTGTCAGAGAGTGTCAGAGAGTGTCAGAGAGTGTCTGAGAGTGTCAGAGAGTGTCAGAGAGTGTCTGAGAGTGTCAGAGAGTGTCAGAGAGTGATAGAGAGTGTCAGAGAGTGTCAGAGAGTGTCAGAGAGTGTCTGAGAGTGTCTGAGAGTGTCAGAGAGTGTCAGAGAGTGATAGTGAGTGTCTGAGAATGTCTGAGAGTGTCAGAGAGTTTCAGAGAGTGATAGAGAGTGTCAGAGAGTGTCAGAGAGTGTCTGAGAGTGTCAGAGAGTGATAGAGAGTGTCAGAGAGTGTCAGAGAGTGTCAGAGAGAGTCAGAGAGTGTCAGAGAGATTCAGAGAGTGATAGAGAGTGATAGAGAGTGATAGAGAGTGTCAGAGAGAGATAGAGAGTGTCAGAGAGTGTCTGAGAGTGTCAGAGAGTGTCAGAGAGAGTCAGAGAGTGTCAGAGAGTGATAGAGAGTGATAGAGAGTGTCAGAGAGTGTCAGAGTGTCTGAGAGTGTCTGAGAGTGTCAGAGAGTGTCTGAGAGTGTCTGAGAGTTTCAGAGAGTGATAGTGAGTGTCAGAGAGTGTCAGAGTGTCAGAGAGTGTCAGAGAGAGTCAGAGAGTGTCAGAGAGTGTCAGAGAGTGATAGAGAGTGATAGAGAGTGTCAGAGAGTGTCAGAGAGTGACTGAGAGTGAGAGAGAGTGAGAGAGTGTCAGAGAGTGTCACAGAGTGTCTGAGAGTGTCAGAGAGTGATAGAGAGTGTCAGAGAGTGTCTGAGAGTGTCAGAGAGTGTCAGAGAGTGTCAGAGAGTGTCTGAGAGTGTCAGAGAGTGTCAGAGAGTGTCTGAGAGTGTCAGAGAGTGTCAGAGAGTGATAGAGAGTGTCAGAGAGTGTCAGAGAGTGTCTGAGAGTGTCAGAGAGTGATAGTGAGTGTCTGAGAGTGTCTGAGAGTGTCAGAGAGTGATAGAGAGTGTCAGAGAGTGTCAGAGAGTGTCTGAGAGTGTCAGAGAGTTTCAGAGAGTGATAGAGAGTGTCAGAGAGTGTCAGAGAGTGTCTGAGAGTGTCTGAGAGTGTCTGAGAGTGTCAGAGAGTGTCAGAGAGTATCAGAGAGTGTCTGAGAGTGTCAGAGAGTGTCAGAGAGTGATAGTGAGTGTCTGAGAGTGTCTGAGAGTGTCAGAGAGTGATAGAGAGTGTCAGAGAGTGTCAGAGAGTGTCTGAGAGTGTCAGAGAGTTTCAGAGAGTGTCAGAGAGTGATAGTGAGTGTCTGAGAGTGTCTGAGAGTGTCAGAGAGTGATAGAGAGTGTCAGAGAGTGTCAGAGAGTGTCTGAGAGTGTCAGAGAGTTTCAGAGAGTGATAGAGAGTGTCAGAGAGTGTCAGAGAGTGTCTGAGAGTGTCAGAGAGTGTCTGAGAGTGTCTGAGAGTGTCAGAGAGTGTCAGAGAGTATCAGAGAGTGTCTGAGAGTGTCAGAGAGTGTCAGAGAGTGATAGTGAGTGTCTGAGAGTGTCTGAGAGTGTCAGAGAGTGATAGAGAGTGTCAGAGTGTCAGAGAGTGTCTGAGAGTGTCAGAGAGTTTCAGAGAGTGATAGAGAGTGTCAGAGAGTGTCAGAGAGTGTCTGAGAGTGTCAGAGAGTGTCTGAGAGTGTCAGAGAGTGTCAGAGAGTGTCAGAGAGTATCAGAGAGTGTCTGAGAGTGTCAGAGAGTGTCAGAGAGTGATAGTGAGTGTCTGAGAGTGTCAGAGAGTTTCTGAGAATGTCAGAGAGTGTCAGAGAGAGTCAGAGAGTGTCAGAGAGTGATAGAGAGTGATAGAGAGTGTCTGTGAGTGTATGAGAGTGTCAGAGAGTGTCTGAGAGTGTCTGAGAGTGTCGGAGAGTGATAGTGAGTGTCAGAGAGTGTCAGAGAGTGTCAGAGAGAGTCAGAGAGTGTCAGAGAGTGTCAGAGAGTGATAGAGAGTGTCAGAGAGTGTCAGAGAGTGTCTGAGAGTGTCAGAGCGTGTCAGAGAGAGTCAGAGAGTGTCAGAGAGTGATAGAGAGTGGTAGAGAGTGTCAGAGAGTGTCAGAGTGTCTGAGAGTGTCTGAGAGTGTCAGAGAGTGTCTGAGAGTGTCTGAGAGTGTCAGAGAGTGTCAGAGAGTGATAGTGAGTGTCAGTGAGTGTCAGAGTGTCAGAGAGTGTCAGAGAGAGTC